>NC_083771.1:5713928-5818928 GCF_963514075.1 Conger conger
GTCCTGCCCAGTGCGGAGGTGGGCAGGCGCCTGCTGCTTTGCTGCTACACGGGCGTGCTGGAGTTCCCCCTGCGAGAACTGGTCACCTACCTGACGGCGGCCAGCGCGTTGCAGATGAGCCACGTTGTAGAGAAGTGTGAACGAGCCGTCTCGCAGTACTTGGACCCCACCCTGGCCCAACTCAAGCTGGAGAAGAATTCTGACCGACCCCTGCTGAAAGGAGAGGGCATGAATGCTGCGTGCCTCGGAGATCAGGACCTACGCGGCCCAGAGGGAGCCGAATTCGACCTGGACTCCGAGGACAGCGTTCAGATCATTCACACGGACGCTGCCAGCGCGGCCACACTGAGGATCAAGCAGCAGGACAGTAGCCCGGGCTCGCCCACGGGAAGTCCGTCCCACTCAAGGGCAGGTGTGGCAGACAGCTCTCAGGACCAGGAGTTTGTGGGGGGGGACGTGTACATGTTGGCTGCCCAGCACCTCCAGCTGGAGGGGGGGGACTCCCCGGGCCTGGGGGAGAGCAGCAGGATGTCACGGGACGCCCTGGCGGAGCACCACTCCCCGCTCCAGCGCTCCTACTTCTGCCGGAAGTGCGACCGCGTCTTCCAGCAGCTGGAGAACTACGTGGGCCACCTGAAGGAGCACAAGCTCTACCTGTGCCTGCTGTGCGGGAAGAGCTTCTCGCAGAAGAGCAACCTGACGCGGCACATCCGCGTGCACACCGGCATCAAGCCCTTCCAGTGTCCGCTCTGCCACAAGACCTTCTCCCAGAAGGCCACGCTGCAGGACCACCTCAACCTGCACACCGGCAACAAGCCGCACAAGTGCAACTACTGCGCCATGCACTTTGCCCACAAGCCAGGCCTGCGCCGCCACCTAAAGGACATTCACGGCAAGAGCAGCCTGGAGAACATGTTCGAGGAGGTGTGAGCGACCACAAGCAGGGAGGCTGGACCCTGTCTGAAGCGCAGGTGTCGTGGCCCGTGTAGCGGAGGACTCTGAAGACCGACGGACTTGTTGGGGGTTGGAGGCCTGGTGGCTTTTCTCTATTGTGTGCATCCTTGAGTACGACTCTGTAGTTAACAACTGAACCATTGTGTGCTCCTTCTGATTGCCGTTGAGAAGTGCCATGTGAAGATTACGGCGCTGGCTATTGTTCTGATAATTATGTGCCGTGACAAGGAGACATGTCCCGTTGTTGTGTGTTTAATAGCCTTCGTGTGATTTAATTAATATATCAGACTGCTACAGGAGCCACATGGTGAAGCTACGGCCATTTTCCTGAAAAACCTGGGGCAGAAACACAGTTTGGTGCTGAACTAACAACACTAATAGAGATAGTTTCCTCTGTACAGATTTCCACCTATCACATACTACTAATAATAATACTAATAATGTGACCTTATTAGGTTGTGGTCAGGCCTTTCTGTGTAGAGTTTGCTTGAGTGAGTTTCCTCCGGGTACTCCGTTTTCCTCCCACAGTCCAAAGACATGTAGGTTAGGTGAACTGGAGGCTCTACACTGCCCGTACATGTGAGTGTGTGAGTGTGTGAGTGTGTGAGTGTGTGAGTGAACGGTATTTGTGCACTGCGATGTCAGCCTGTCCCAGGTGTGTTCCCGCCACTCGCCTGACGTACAGTGCAATAGGCCCAATCCCTAACCCTGACCAGGAATAAGCAGATTAGATGAATAAGCAGGTTGGATAATGCATGGATGGATGGATGGATGGATGGATTGATTATATCATTAGGCTAAATTACCTCTCTCACAATTGCAACATCTTTGATATAATAATTTGGTTATCATAGATTTCATTGTAATGCCAGAAAGGACTATACACTGCTTGTACAGCAATAACCTTGTCAAATCAGCAACACAACCATAACAACAAAAAGGCCAAAATAAACTGCATTGGTGAGTTTAATGACAATGTCATTGCAATACTGTACTCTTTTTTTACTGTTTTGATTGATTTAGAATTGAGTAGATTGAGTAGAATTGATTGATTTATAAGATTTATTGATTGATACGATTTTCAACATTCCACAATGAAAAGCTTGTATGATACCCTTGAAACTATGAAGTATTCACTGAGCCTTCTTTCAGTAGAAATGTAGGAAAGAAGAAATGGTCTTTCATATGATTGATGTTTAATAAAAACTTCCCTGAATCTGCCAGAACTTTTTTTTGTGTCACGTCTCCCTCTCCTCTGTTGATTGGTGAGTGAATGGTTTCTCTGATATTTCTTGTTAGTTAAAAACAGAACAAAAAAATTGCTATGCAATTGCTAATTAAAGTGCTTACATTTATGACAACCATTCCATACCTGTCAAGTTCAAAAGTATTTTCTTTAATTGGAATGAAGGTAGGTGTTTTCTTGTGTTTGTGCTGTGTGAAGCTGGCTGTTATGAGCTATTACTGCGGGCTATGTAGCTGCTGTTGTAGATTTCAGTCTGTATTAAAGGTAAAGGGTATGTAGGTCTGATAAGCTTGTGAACTTAATCCAATCTCTTCTACTGGGTAAACAGGGAGGTACCAAAACAGGGCCCCTGTAAAACCTTCCTTGAATGTCAACAGTACTTTTCTGACAAATGT
Source organism: Conger conger (assembly GCF_963514075.1). Classification (NCBI taxonomy): domain Eukaryota; kingdom Metazoa; phylum Chordata; class Actinopteri; order Anguilliformes; family Congridae; genus Conger; species Conger conger. The sequence goes on from NC_083771.1 coordinate 5,716,524, forward strand.
ATATACGAAATATTATTTTTAAATTATTTAAGCTATTTGTTGTAGAGCATTCCCTTCTTATCCAATGGAGAAGTGACCAATTCATTTTTTCATTTAATGACTGACCACACTGTTTTTTAATAAATAAATAAATGAATGTTGCATTGTACAGTTTGTCTGAGGGAAAGCTGGATGTTTTTGCATACACTCAGCACATTATTAGGTATTTATTAAACCAATTTTTTTAGACATATTAAGTATTCTGCTGCTGTAGCCTATCCATTTAGAGGTGAGATGAGATGCTGTTCTGCATACCACTGTTGTAATGTGTGGTCATTTATTTGCGTTACTGTCAACGTCCAGTCAGCTTTGACCAGTTTGGCCATTCTCTTCTGAGCTCTTATAAGCTCTTAATAATTGATAAATAATTCTTATTCAGTCATTTCCTACTACATTTTAGTTGAAATGATTTGCATCAGTTCCAAATCATTAGATATCTGCAATTCTGTTTCAGTAGATGGTTGAAATAAAAGTGGTAAGTAACCTAGCTGGTTCTCTTGTCACGTGACAAAAGTGTAGTACCATATGTTACACGATACATTTGACTTTTGTTGTGTTGTTTGTCAAAAAGGATTTTAAATAGGCAAAGCTTATATGTATTCAATTTCATTTGGATCGTGGACAGGATCCCATAGCGTAGCTTAGAAACACCTTCAATGGATTAATGACATATTGTAGTACCCTGAGCAGCTAATCTGACTTTCTTGTCTGGCTGTCCACTATAATATGTCTTGTGTTATTAACTGTGCTTGAAGTTTAACTTTCTTTGCTTCAGGTTTCAGTTTCATTCTCATAAAAGATTTCCATTGTTGGCAATGCTGTATGCTCCGGTATGGTAGTGTACTGCAGTACTTCCATATGGCCACACGGTGGTGCATGATCCCTATGAATGTTACAAGAACATTCATATGAGTCCGTTTGTGTTTTCCCTGTGCAGGTACTGTAGTCTTGTCACAATCAAATTATATAAACAATATTATATAAATATATAAATAATAATAATATTAATAATAATCATATGTTCTTCTTATTATTATTATTATTATTATTATTATTATTACATATTTTACAGATATTGCTATACCAGATATTTCTATCTAGATATTTCTATTTGTTTTGTTTGAAATCTTTGCATGACACATGGTACTGAATAAGCATGTCTTCATTATATAATTCATAATTAATTTATAAGTTATATAAGTTATATAATGCATATCAAGTCCCTGTGGCATTAATAATAAATACACAACTAAAATAAAAGCATGCTAGATTTATGTCTAATGAGACTCAACTGAGACTAGAAATTGTATCAATTTAAATAAGAGTACAAATCTCAGGCCAGTACCCAGCTAAAACAGTTCAACACATTCAAAATAATAACATCAACAGGTTAAATACAATCAGGCTTCAGATTGGGTCATTTTTATATTTTAACTCTCTAACGTTGTTGATATAGTTGACCACACCCTCTTAATTGAAGGATTAATTTAAATGAATGAATTAAAGTAATTTAACCCATGTAAGTTATGTTATGTGTTCATCAAGGATCGATACTGGGTCCAGTCCTTTTCACCACTGATAATGACTGGACCCAAAATAGACTGAGGGTGCTTATCTTGAAATTTCATAAGCACTAGTGGAAAGTGACCAGGAGAACTCAAGGCAATTGTTTCCTCCACCCCCATGCAGCCAAGGTTGCTGAACTGCGTATTTGTTTTTGGTTTATATCTATCTTGTGTGCCGTGTGTTGGGCCATGTAACCGCATCCTAGTTCCCTGTTTTCATAGGAACAGCAAACTGTCAAAACATCTGACAGATTCACATTAGGTGGCTCAAATATTAAAGACGCTTCCCAATGGCATTGAGAAAACTTCCTCTTTTGCAGTTCCAGTTTTCAGTAGCAGTTCTGCAGTAGTTGTTGTTCTGTGTTAGGATGTTGGGCTGCAGCAGTTTCCTAAGCACAGTAGCTTTGTCTAGTTTAGGTCTGAGAGCAATGCTCCAGCACCTCCATCTTCTCTTCCATTCCTGTGGTAGCCAGGTCCTGTTGCTATGTGTACAGGGGGAACGGTTACTGTGATGATGCCAGCGTGCTATTGTAGATCTCAGGGCCCAGGCTGCACCCATTCGCTATGTTAAGGAATCTTTCACTTGGCAATTTACTTTCCAGTTGCATTGGGATGTGCTGGTAAAGGTCCTGTACTACTGACACAGATTTTCCACTGGATAACGTCCGGATTCCAGATGGTGACAGAAGCTTTTTCAAAGTTTACAAAAGGAGAGGACATTTCCTTCCATGATGCCTTGCCTACTTGTGAAGAAGGCTGTGAAGACAAAAATAGTGGTCTTTTAAATTAAACTAGAAATAATTTATTTTAGATAATTTTGGGAGGAAGTGAACTTCTGGCCTTAGAATGGTAAATAGAATTAGAAATAGAATCGATTCTAAATTCTCAAGTTGGAATGTTAAACTTTAATTCCACCTCATATCATCACTGCAAGGTCCTCTGTCAGTTTAGCCACTGTTTATTTTCACAATGCAGTTCATATCAGAGTGCCATGCTGGAATTGACACTACGAGCACAAGCCGAGCAGGCACTTGATCGACCAGAGGAGTTGGTATTGAGTGCTAAGGTGTGGGAAGTCCTCCTGACTGGAACTCCCCTCCCTCTGTGATGCTAACGTCAGATATGTCTCGCCCTTCAGGACTCCCAGCTACTGTTAGCACTGACCCAGTCTGGATTTAGTCTGGGTCAAATGTGGTATCATTTTATTAAGTGACAAAGTGTATGAACAGGTTGTACCTCTAGGGAGGCTGTCATGTATTTTGCAGCTTTGAATGAAACTGTTGTTCATTACAGTTATATTGCAATTATTTAGCTGACGCTTTTATCCAATGCGACTTACAGCTATATAGATCTTATTGTGGCTACACTGGGGCTTAAACCAACCTTCCGGGTCCCAGGCATGCACAATAGCGACTAGGCTACAGGCTACCCCATAGGGTGTTTAGTTTAAGGTTGAGAAGGCTGCCGTGTGAGTGGGTGAGATAGCTACAGCACCGGGTCCTCAGAGGGTTGAAGCCCTCAGTGCTGTAGCTGCAGTGCCAGGAAAAGTGTCCATAATCAACGTGAAGGAGATCTCAGCCTACAGCACTGCATAGGGCCTCACCATACCATACCATAATGCACCCAGCTTCTGCCAAATGGCTGAAGCTAAGCAGGTGTGGGCTTGGTTAGTAAATGGCTGAGGCTAAGCAGCTGTGGGCTTGGTTAGGATCGGATGGGAGACCTCCTGGGAAAGCTAAGTTGCTGCTGGAAGTGGTGTTGCTGGGCCAGTAAGGGGCAATCTGCTCTCTGGTCAAAATATCCCAAATGCCCCAGCGCAGTGATGGGGACACTGTGTTGTAGAAGATGCATCTTTTGGATGAGATGTTAAACCAAGGTCCTGACTCACTGTGGTCATTAAAGATCCCATGTCACTCTTCACAAAGAGTAGAGGGTTGCACAGTGTCCTGGCTCTTTCAAACTGCCACCTAATCATCCCGATTCAATTGGAAAAAACTTTGTTCTCTCCCTCCCCTCCTCAGCTGGTGTGATCAGCCGAGTCCTAGCGTGACCATGGAACCAATCTTAGTGCGTTGCATGTTTTGTCCCCTGTTGCTTTCTGTAGTTCTGTTTTCTCATTCTCATTCATGAGCCATTCACCTCACCTGAAACCTGTTACCTGATTTCCCCATTCCCCACAGCAGTTAATCGTTGTCACCTCATTGTCTGTTTACATAATCCTGCTCTTTTGTTCAGTTTGTTTGTTACGTGATATCACCAGTGTCATTATAACTACCTGACCGTGTTTCGACCCGCTCTCTGTACCCCGTTTCTTGATTCTTTGTTTTCTCCCTGTTTGGATTTTACTGTTTATGACTCTGGACCTACCTCTGTTCTTGCAATTCTTGGATATTCCTCTATACCGTTGCCATGATTGGACTGCCCCTCTGTTATCAAACAGACTTTCTCTGAAACCCTTGTTTGCTGGTGATTGACCCTTGCCTGTTTTACCTGTGAAGCGGATTAAATATCTGTTCGGCTTAAACTCTGGTTGTGATTGGTTCTTCTGTCCTGGTGTCTGACAGGGAACTCCACAGAGCGTGCAAGTGGAGTGGATGGCCCCGGATCGGTGTGTGTGTGTGAGACAGGGAGATTGGTGTGTGTGTGTGTGAGACAGAGAGATGTGTGTGTGTGAGACAGAGAGATGTGTGTGTGTGAGACAGAGAGATTGGTGTGTGTGTGAGACAGAGAGAGAGACAACGGTCTGCCCTAAGTGTGACCTGACTTTCTGTGCATCAGTGCGCATGAATACAGTATGAGTGTTTAGTGCATGTCCGAGAGGGTTTCCACTGCTCAATCACTCTCTCTGCTCCAGAAATGTCACCTTCTTTCAGCTCAGAGAAAGCTCAGTCTGAGTTTCACTCTCAACTCTGTAGTTCTGGCATCATACCTTGCACTGCCAGTCGAACCACTTTCCTTCCCTGGCAAAGGTGTTATTGTCCTGTCCACAGTTACAAAAACACAGGCAACAATCTGAAAGCATTATGTTTCATTATCAATCAATTTTGAGCTATGTGGATGCAAGTCACTGACAATCCAGTGCAATTCTGAGAAATTCCCAAATATGTAATTATTCCTTGTTATCCTTGTAAAATATCATCCCTGTTACATTTATTGTTTGTTTTCTGAATTCTGTTTCAAACTGCAGAGTAGGCAGAGTAGAAGAGTATCTACACAAAAAAGGATGCATTAGTGATATCACTGACTGAGAAAAATAGGTCTCACCTGGGAAAATATGAGCTAATCAGATGTGCAAAATATATAAATAGAAAACTACAATGTCGAACAGCCACCAAAATAAATGATGTTCAGCAAATGACTTACCAAAACACAAGAAAGCAATACATAGTTCACTGTACCATAACTTTTTATATGCAATGTTATATATTACAGGCGTGCTTGTAATGCTGACGATAATACATAACTGAATGGACATAATGCGTAATCACGCTAAAACCTTTCTATATTACCGACACCCACTGCATTTCTGATATGTGGGTTTCAACCTATTATTCCATAATTCATAGTTCAGAGAGGCACTCCTGGATCCACTGTCCTCGCTTCCTCCTGAATACGTCCCGAGGGGCCGCAGAACGTAAATTGGGTCACACACACTCACAGGCCTCTCCGCCCGTGTGTTTGTGTTTATGAGTGTACATCGGAAGTCTCCTCCATTATGAATGAGGAAGTGCCAGGGGAGGGGAGAGCAGTAAAGCACAGGCTTCATCCTCCGGACTTCACTCCTGCCAAATCCAGCACAACTGCAGACCATAATGTAGCTAATGCAAGAGACTAACACGCACTGCAAGTGCGAGCAATCCCAAGTTGATATCGTTGCATGATCACGTAATTGCACTGCGCTGATTAGTTCAGCACTAGGTTTGCGATGGAGAAAAAAAGTGGCACTGGTGTCGCATGTTTTGCTGATAATGTGCTGTAAATACAGGAGACCCGTACGTTACCTTAAACTATAGACTAAATCATATAGGCCTGTGTCATGGACAATCGAAGAGTAACTGCGACGAATATTGAGCCTAAGGGAAAAAAACTATATACGGTTAACCCTTGCAATTCTGCACTTGTCATTTACGTTTAGCCTCTCAATGCGAATGCAACAACTTTATGCTATATTTGTCGCAAACGCCTTGCATGTTAGCTGCGATTATAGTTATTGTCTCAAGATAGTTTTATCAAAGCATAATTCCCTTGCAATCGAACGGACACACTTTTAAACGTCGTTTAGAGACTTGTGAAAACAGTTTAGCTTCCAAATACAAAGTGGTACTCAAAGAGGAGCTCTGTCTCTTTAAAACAGATACAGCCTACGCCTCGAAAAGCGGCTTGTTCCGGCTTTGCCCCTTTACATCTTTATCCTTGCCCACCACACGAAAGTAGTGCCATATATGCACGATCGTAACAAGTGTGCTTTAGTGGCACAATCTGAAATTGACATTTATTTTACGGAGTTGACATGGTCCCGTAACGCCGCCGAAGCTGTTTCTGCGCCTCTACCCGCGGCGCGCGTCATGTACACGGCCTGAGCGGAGTGATACGAGGCATGGAGCTCCCCAGTTGTCAAACCGAGGGAGTGAACCTGAGCGAAGATGTCGCGTAGCCAGGGAAATTGCGCTGAAATTGACACAAATGACATTTTACATTTGTTGTCATGACATGACGTGACAGCCACCTTTCAAAAGAAAAAAAACTTATTGTTTTGTCGCTTCTGTGAAGTTGCAGCTGATTAAGTATTTTCATTTTTCACCTCCTGGTCGAAAAAAAACGATGGATATTACTCTCTTACCGTGGTGCCTGGGGTAAGTGACTTCAGAGTTGCGAGTTTATTGCAGGTTTTCAAAGTACGACAGTACCGTGATGGGCAGTGATGGGTGCTGCACAATTTTTAGGCGGGACTTACAGTGGTTATGTAACATCGGCAGGGAATAAAAATAATTAATGTACGCCTTATCAATATGAGCGATTATATTTTAAAACAATTTTGTTTTCCAATTCCGTTGCAAAGCAACAGCGAGTGCACGGAGTTGCAATTATATTCTGCGCCCTGTCTTCCGTCAAGTGACCGCGATTTCGCCAGAAATTTCCTGAAAACAGAGATGCATTTGCACCCTAAAGACTACCTATCTGGAACAGTGCGGGGAAATCTATCTTGGATCGTTTATAATATGTTGGGCGCCTGTTTATGTTTCCAGGTAGCAGCGGAGTGAGCAAAGCAGCAGTCTCTAGTAAGTTATTGTGGCATCGTTCAGGTGTTCGCCTCCTACATTGAATCGGTATTTTGAGTGGATAATAATTAAACCGAGCATTCATATTTTCAGTAGCAAAACCTTATTTAACCACGAAGTGAGAAACTAAGTTGTATAATGATGTTGACACGCTCAGCTAAGAATTAATTTAATGTTCCTTATTTCCGTGCACAGTTGCCTAATTTCACTTTCATATTCTGCCTGCCACTTTCTGTGACGATGTAGGTGTGCCAAATATTTTGTTTTTGCTTTTGTCCGGTGCAAGTATGTACACAGAACAAGGAAAGGAGGATCTTAAAAAAGACTCAAAAACATCACATAGAAAGTATGTCGGCCTATTACTTTATTTATTTAGTGCAGTTAAGTTATATAGGCCTATTGTTTATTATTTTGACAATATTATTCACATTACCAATATCTACTGACAAATGTGCATTTTTGACCAGTGAGTGTTACAAGCTGATGCTGATGCACGAATCTGATCCCTTAGTGGCGGTTGTAGTTTTAATTCAGCACTGTGGAGACGTCTAAGCGCGCACACACACCTGTCCTCTCCCATGTGTTACTGTTTTTCGCAAGAGCAGTACATTCACAATTATATTTGAGATATTTGGCATTTGAGCTCTTGTCCGGACCAACTTTCATTTGTAGGCTACACTCTCAGAAATAAAGTGACAGTGGAGGTACAGTTTTGTTCTTCAGGGATCAAATTTCCCAAATGTACCCTGAAAGTACAGTAATGTTTTCTTTGTGTACAAATGAGTGCATTTTTCAAGCAAAAAAGTTCAAATTAATAATAAGCATTTGTACCTTTTTAAGCATTTCTCCTACCTTTATTTCTGAGATTGTACATACAATCCATTCATACAGCTGGAGATGTACTCGAGCAAGTCATTAACTACCTTCCTCAGCAAGTCATTAAGTTACACCGGCAATGCCCCACCTACAACCTTGGATTTGCCCTCGTCAAATTGGGGTTCCACCTTTGTTGTGAAGCAAACAGTACCAGGTATTCTGATGCCAAACAGACCTCTGTAAAGTGCTATGGGAGACGTGAGTGGTGCTGTGGGTCTTAACGGTGTGATGTCCTGAAGGATGTCTTGTACCGTCTATGCCTGAGCTCAGTGATGCAAGAGATTCAAAGCTGTGTGTCTTTATGACCAAAGGAGTTCCCCTGCAGTTTTTTGCTGGTAGAACAGTGGTGAGTTTCCCAAAGCATGTTGTATCTCTTCAAGACATTCCGCAATTTCACGAGTGTTTCCCGAAACGTGTTGCTGCTCAGGTAGGCTACTACCTGAAATTTGTGCTTTTCTCACAACATCCTGGAACTAGTTGTGAAATTCAGAAGTATTGCATGTGTCAGATCCTTTTCAGCCTTCGTACTGATAGAGGACAAATAAATTAGGCTACCTGTAAAACATAACCTAAAACTATGTCCCTTAACCTACCATAATTGTGCGTTTTTCATACATAAGCAGTTTTGCAAAAGTGATCTTATGGTCTTCTGCTTTTTGCAAGTTTCACTTTTGATTAAAAAGGCTCTGTATTGGGTACCCTATTGTCTAATTTCAATTTTGTTCAAGAAAGTGCAATTTGTTTGGACAAACTTCTTAATGTCATTTTGATTCCATATTGTAAACATACCTGACAAGTTAACTGAAGGGAATGTTACCTTCAAGTAACTCTTAAGAGTTACTCTTGAAAGATTCTCCTCACGTCAAGTTTTGGGAAATGCACATGGTCTGTCTTGAAATTGTGCGTTAAGTGTGTTGTGCATTTTCAAGACACATCGCTATCGGGAAACTCACCCCAGATCATTGGCACACTCGTTAATCGAAGAAGAACAATGAAAACAGGTTGAGACCAATGTTCAGTTTAAAGGAAAGATTTTTGCCCCACTAAATAACCACCACTGATGGTGACTTACAAAGATATGATGACATTATATCACAAATTGCATGATTAATGTAATACAGTGACTACTCCATACAGGTTTACCATTTGTTCACCAATTGCCTGTTCCTACGTATGTGTGGTAAAGAGTACAGGGAAAGGCCATTTTACGCCTGTAGGGATGATCATGATTGATGTACCTGGATGCATTGAGGCCAGTTTCATATCCAAGGTCAGGGGTTGGCAACCCTGGTCCCGGAGAGCCGCAGGGTGTGCTGGCTTTCGTCTCCACCTTAAAATAAGCAAGCGACTCAGACCCAAGAAACCAGGTGAGGTGAGTTAACTGTGTAATCAACGGCTTTCATTGATCAATTAATGCCAAGTAACAATGAAAGCCAGCACACCCTGCGGCTCTCCAGGACCAGGGTTGCCGACCCCTGTCCTAGGTGAAGCAGCAGGGAAAATGTGACGCAGAGATTAAGCGCTGCCTTGGATACGAGAGTTGAATAGGAAAAGGTTTGATTTCTGCTTTTACGGTTTTTCTGATTAGTTTCATCTACAAATTCTGCAGTCTGATTGGTTCTCGCAAGTTATATTATTGCATTGAGTTACGTATTTGCTAATGCACCACCAGAATTTTGTACTGCGATCTACTTCCTGCCTCTGTTTGGATGCTCACCAACACAAGGTCATGAAGAAGAGGAAATGGACGATTGATTTTTTCCTTTTTTGGAGAAGCACATCCCTGAAAGGTGGATATAGTCCACATCCAAATTCCAACCTAGCCTGCAGATAGGGAAGCCAGGTTTTCCACATGTCGCTAGGTGACCAAGGTGCTAAGGCCCTGAGGTGTTCATTGTCCCAAGCAAGCTTTGGCCACCCCTAAAGCCTGCCTTCTGCAGGCTCGATGGAGGCAGTGACTCGACCACTACTGATGTGTGACTGGCTGCAGTTGACTCAGACTCGCATGCAGGCGGGGAGCTACAGAAGGACTCGCTGTGTTGAGTGGGCGCGCTCAGTATGCTTCACACTGGCAGTGTGGGAGGGAGTAAGTCTGCGATCAGCATCTGATGCCGGTGTCCTGCTATTTGTTGCATTGAGAGGCAGTCAAGTGTAAATGGGTTCTTTTTGTTCTCACGCTAGCACGGAGCATAGTGGTTAAGGTTCATGACTGGGACCCGCAAGGTTTGTGGTTCAATCCCTGGTGTAGCCACAATAAGATCTGCACAGCTGTTGGGCCCTTAAGCTAGGCCCTTATCCCACATTGCTCCAGGGGGGATTGTCCCCTGCTTAGTCGAATCAACTGTTAGTCACTTTGGATAAAAGCGTCAGCTAAATAACATGTAATGTTACTTAATTTTGTTATGGTTCAGACAGGGAAACTGGTAATTTTTCTTAAGTATTTTCACTGGGGGAAGGGAATGGTGAACACATTGGTTACCTTGGCTCTCTTACAAGTGGAAATATGTTTGGCAGGGTCAGCCGTGAAGAACCTTTTCTCTGCAGTGGTAGCACACATTGTCTTCAGGTTGGGTGACAGTTGAGCTGAGAGTGAGCAATGTTTGAGTGTCTCCCCATGAAAATACGGCCGGTCTCATTCCTGATGTTGTCCAATGCTCTATAAAAGGGATAAGACATGTTTTCCATGTGACCTAGACTAGTATTGCTAGGCCTAATATTAGAACTCAAAACAACAGTTCCTTTCATGTTGTTGCATCACTGCACTGTTCACAGTACACACCCATGGACCACTCAGCTAAATTGGATTCAGTTCCAAAGGTTTTATGTCAATTTTAAGTTTAGTTAAGCCATGTTAGAAAATACTTGGGCAGTTTTCAATGTTGCTGTAATTGTAATGATATGGCATTATAATAATGGGGCTGCTTTGGACTTGAAATTACTTTTTACATTTAAATTTTGTTTTGAAGAGATTGCAGGATATTGGCTGTCAATGTTTGTTTAGTGTTTGTTTAGTGTAGTGTTTTATCATACACTAAATAATTATCAAGTTGGTGATTTTAAGCCTCTGTCTGGTAGTATGTTATAATGTCTGTCAATATATGAATAAATAAATAAATGTATATTATGAATGATATGCTTGTACAACAGTCCCCTGCTGCACTCAAGGACCAGGTTATGGCCTTCTCGCAGAGGTCAAAGTAGTTAAAATAATTTCCTGGATATTCCTGCAGGGCATTTCAAGGAAAAAGTCTTGTGTCGTGGAAGATTTTGATCTTGCACTTAACGGTTGCTCGCATCATTGGTGTTGAGGATCAAAGGCTGAAGTTAAAACAGATATTCTTCACTGTGAGCATGATGTTCTCCTCATCTCTTGAGGGGAGGTAATCTGATAAGATGAGTCCAGGGTGCTGTAGTGGGGATGTACTACTCAATATAGGGTCTGTGGCATGAGTACAAACCCATGGCGGTCTTGCACCCTGCATTCCAGTGGTTAAGTTTCAGACAGGGGAATGTGCTGGGCGACATGAGGGGCTGCCCATCAACACACAATCCTATGCGCACCCCCTCACCCCCACAGTCTTACACAGCATCTGTGCCCATTCATACTAGCCTACATTGGGCTATATTGTGTTATGTGTGCTATAGGCTGAAGTAGCTACTGCAACATTTCCTTTGGAACTAGGGGCAATTTATGCTTATTTCTCACATCTTAATTGTCCTTTGTTTTGAAATTATGAAATACCCAGGACCACCTGTTCATATTTTTTATTAAGTCATGCAAAAAAAAAAAAAAAAGGGGTTTACCTTTTTTGGGGATAATTTGAATTGGTCGTGATTAAACAGCATGTGATTTTGTGAAGTGGACCGTGCCACTTGCCCTTTCACGGTGAGTGCATGGCCGTGTCTCGGCATATGTGGGAGGCTGTTCAGGGGCCTCGCCTACGACTGTCACATGAGAATGAACAAATGCTTCCTGTTGTTTACCAGCCGGAGGTGGCTCCCCGATCTCTCTCGTGTAACAAGAGACGCAATATGAGTGAAGACGTGTGAGTTACAGTTGCTGCATCTGGATTTCAGCGTGTCGCTGACAACTGTTCCCCAACGTTTTATATACGAAAATTCATGCGCAATGTGCACTACATTGTAATGCTGTCAAAGAGGCAAGCACAAGAGGTTGGTTGGTCCAAGATAAATTTACTTGGTCGAGGGTTCCTTTTTTCATAATCGCCTGACGTTATAAAGCGTTAGATACACTGTGTATGTGCTTTCTGAATTTGGACTGCCCGACCCTTAAAAACAGGAAGTGTCAGTTGGTCTTCCACGCGGGTAAATTATTGTGGGTTTTTTTTAAACTTTCTAAACCGTCTACTTTGCGGGAAGCCTCCGTAATATTTAGGGTAATAGCTCCCACGGAAAACACAGTCACATGTGCTCATTTCAATTTTGCAAAGCACTTTCGAGCCCAACTGTTGCGTGAAGCCCGTGGTGATATATTCAGGACGGAGGCATGACGCGCAGGATCAGCACGGAGCTGTCCACGCGGGTGTGGCTGACTAACCTCAGATTCCGGACGGTAGGAATAAACGCTTTTTAAAGATTTAATGCGGTAAAAGTTCGACACTGCCGATGAGTCTACGCTTCATGAACTGAATTAAATTAAAGCGCACGTGTTGATTAACCGTATTTTATTGGCTAAAGGGTATTAGAAATCAATACAATGCAATCTATATCCTGTTAGATATATGCATTGCACATGTGTCTGTTTTACACAAAACTTGAGAAATATATTATGGCTGGTTGCTTTTAAAGAAGGCAAGTTTATTTATATTTTTATATATGATTACACAGAATAAACACATTATCAGTTTATTCAGTTTCATTGTTTGCAAAGCTGTTACAGTTTAGTTAAACGTTATGGTGATAGAGGAATATTTTGTTTTTCATTTCTGCCATGGCCTCAATTATTTTGTCTGTAAAATAAGATTAACGAATCTGAGAGGGTGAAGTGCTGGTGTAAATATATGGCAAAACTATGTTGGTCCTTCCTTATATATGTTTCTTGTATTTCAAATACATCAAAAGTGGAATAATTTTAAAAAATAACATTTTAGTGCCAGTCTTTATTATTCGGACATATATTGCTAAATACATTTCACATATGTATTTTCTTGTCTGTGGGGTTTTGTAATTTCCTTTCAAGGAACCATTTTGGGCCTAGAACAATGCGTGCTGGGCCTGGCTCCTTTGTCTTATGTCAGTCAGTGACTTAAATTATGCAGGAACATGACGAAAAACCAGCCGACACCAGCAGCCGTCCTCACAGATGACCTGTGCTTCATTTGAAATGGATCTGCTAATTTGAACTGTTCATTTTATATCTCATTAATGTAACTGTTGACTTTACATTACAGTTATTTAGCTGACGTTGATTACACTAAGCAGTGGACAATCCCCCTGGAGCAATGCGGGGTTAAGGGCCTTGCTCAAGGGCCCAACCGCTGTATAGATCTTATTGTGGCTACACCTATGCCAGTAGTATACAGGAACTAGAGTCCAGGCTGTTGTTTCTGTATTTGCTGGTTCTCTGTAGCGATCGCTGGTATTGTTAGTGATATTGCGTGTATGGTAAATGACAGGATTTAGTGCAGCTGTCCTCAAAGCAGTCACTGCTCTGCTGGGGACTTGAAGAGTCTGACCTTTGTGATGATTGTTATAAATATCTCTGCAATAAAACTTTTGGGAACATGTGACTATCACTGGCTCTGGGACAGCACGCTCTCTCCCACTCCATCTCCCTCTCTCTCTTGCCCTCTCTCTCTCCCTCTCTCTCCCACTCCCTCTCTCTCCCCCTCTCCCCCTCTCTTCCTCTCCCTCTCTCTCTGGCACTTTCTCACACTCCCTCCCCCTGTCTTCTTCGGTTTCCCTCTCTATATTTATCGTGTGGCTCCCGGCGACGGGCGCAGGGTGTAAATCAGTGTGACGCGTGGTGTAAATCAGGTGGCTGGGAGATGGGACTCCTTCCCTCCCCATGTCAGCAGGGCCTCTGCACTTGGACATTCAGACCAGGGGGCCAGCTCTCCTTTGCAGCTATCAGTTTCACCGATGAATATCACGTGAAACCTATATTTTTGCATGAAAAAACGAATTTCCTATTGGACTCCATTTCATGTTTGACAGTAAATTACAAATATTTCTACCCATATATTCATAATAATTAGTAATTTAGCTGACGCTTTTATCCAAAGCGACTTACAGTTGATTAGACTGAGCAGGAGAGAGTTATGGGCCTTGCAGGGTTAAGGGCCTTGCTGAAGGGGCCAACAGCTGTGCAGATCGTATTGTGGCTACACCGGGATTTGAACCACCAACCTTCTGGATACCAGTCATGTAGTCCAAGGCTATAGGCTGCCCCATATGATGTACTGTAAGATTCAGAGGGATGCAGGGCGTGCTCAGATACGGAGGGGGAGAGAGAGGGTGTGACACGTTCTGGAGCGGGAGGTGCGATGTCAGAGAGAGTGCAGACAGGGTGACACGAGGAAGGCAGCCAGGAGTTAGAGGGGTCAAGGGTAACGTCTGAGCGGGCAGCGGAGCGGTAGGGGGTAGGGGGGCAGTTTTCGGAGGCAAACATCAGCGGAGCTTTAGTGGCTGTTTTACTGTGTGGACGTTAACAGGGTCCAGTTAAAGAGTAATTGCACCCTAGATGCATATTATGTGAGCGGTAAACGTGTTTGTATGCCTACTTTATAGTAGAACATTTTAATCCGTGCCATTATGTAAACATTTATCAAATAATATCATTTTGGCATTAAAAACTGGTAGAAGAGTGTTGTAAGAATGTTTGAAAACATTTTGCATAATTTTTGCACTCTGGCCTCATTGCAATCATGATGTCTGTGTACCCTTTTCATATGGATGTCAATCAAAAATTGTTGACACGCACGAATTTGTCCGTTTACTTTTAACGGCTATTTTTGAAGTCGGAAAGTCAGCTGTTATGGATCAGTACCACAACCACTGCCAGCACCTGATTGGTCAGAGAATACTTTATGCAAATGTTATGGACGCACCTAGTCTACCCACCCCAGAATGCATTTCTTCAAAATTGTGTAGAATGCGGAGCCAGGCTGAAACAGTGAGTGTGATTACATGGTGTCATCACACAGAACCAACCATGGCAACCATGGCACCTCATGAGAGAGGTACTCATACTGTGCACTGCCATTAAAAGCCGTTGTTCAGATCGCCCTGGTGTTGGATGTTCAGACCGACAGGCCCAGGGCTGCTTTCATCCACAGCAAGGAGACATTAGGCACATGAAGGACATTTGCTGGGCTTTCATTCTGTACCAGAATACATTCATTTAATTTTGAACTTGAATGGCAGCGCATAATTTCTCAGTTTCCAGAGGGAATTATATTGAATGAGAATTACAGTCACTGCAAATAGTACTCTCATTCTCCATTTCTAAGAAGTCAGAATAAGAGTATGTTTAACTCTGTTAAGCTATTGTAGACGCCAAGCCATTGACTATAATATAAGCTACTGACGGTTATCAAATTAAAATGTACACATGCTGTCTGGATTCCTGTGAATTCCAATTTGAGTGACGGATTAATGTTTTACTACAGCAGCGCTACTGAACTCCTCGTCCTGTGTGCCGCAGTGTCTGCTGGTATTCGCTTCGACCGTGCGCTACACCACCTGATTTCACGATTCAGCTTAATACAGGTAAAATAATTATAAAATAAGAGCAGGTAAAATGAGCAGGTAAAATAATGAGTGAACCCAGGTGGTGTAGGACCCGGCAGGAGTGAACACCCGCAGGCCCGCAGGGCGTGGAGTTGAGTAGCGCTGTTCTACTGGTTAATGCCAGACTGGTTAATTCCTAACTGTCCTTCTCTGTGCCCTCCCCCCCAGCGGTGTGTGAGGTGCCGCGGCGTGGCGGCATGCGATCCCCCTGAGCCCAGCAGCGCCCCCCGCAGGCCCCAGCATGCCGGTGCAGGCGGCGCAGTGGACAGAGTTCCTGTCCTGCCCCATCTGCTACAATGAGTTTGACGGGAGCGGCCACAAGCCCATCAGCCTGGGCTGCTCCCACACCGTGTGCAAGACCTGCCTCCACAAGCTGCACCGCAAGGCCTGCCCCTTCGACCAGACCGCCATCAGCACCGACATCGACCTGCTGCCCGTCAACTGTGCCCTGCTGCAGCTGGTGGGAGCGCAGGTACGGCCAGGAGCTGGGGCGCTACGCTGTGGTCTTCTTCTTCTCAGGCCTTTAAATTCCCTGTCGATGAAAACCCTCCATCCTCTCCGGTCTCGTGCCCTCCGCTCCAGTTGTTGCCATGCCAGCCCCCATGCCAGGGCTGGCTACGCTGTAGTGTAGGTGCATAAAAGTGTACCCCGAGCCAGTGATATATCATTAATTTGTACCATTTCTGTTTGGAAAATGCAGTCATTTGCACCCGGAGAGAGCATTGCTGTACTTTCAGTGCACATTTTTGGGAAATTTGATCATGGAAGAACAACAATGTTCATCCACTTTCACTTTGAGTGTGTAAGAGCTCAGTACATGTATTAATACACATTACATGACGGTTATTTAGCTGACGCTTTTATCCAAAGCGACTTACAACAGACAGACTAAGCAGGGGCCAATCCCCCCTGGAGCAATGTGGGGTTAGGGGCCTTGCTCAAGGGCCCAACGGCTGCACTGATCTTATCGTGGCTGAGGCTTGAGCCACCAATGTCCCAGGTCCCTGTCAAGCACCTTCGCCACTGTAATGTACATTAATAGCATTTTCACTTCATTAAATGAAAAGAAAAACACAGTAAAATCGACAGTGTTAATGCAACTCTAGCAGAGTAACAGCGGAAAGCACTGGAGGGCGGCTCCACTGGAGGGCGGCTCCACTGGAGGGCGGCACAGTGAAATGTCCGGTGTTCATTCAACTCTAACAGAGTAATGGGTCCAAATGGGAGCGCATCTTCTGTAAGAGTAGAGTTTAACACTGATCATTTAACACTGAGCAGATGCCGGGACGGTGGGTTTGCGGCGAGGCTGAGTTGTGCTGTGTTGTTTACGCGGGCCAGGTGTCGGAGCAGACGGTGACCCTGGGCAGTGTGGTGGAGAGCGAACACTACGAGGCCTCCAGGAGGTCCGTGGAGGAGCTGGCCCTCTACCTGAAGCCGGTCGGCGGTGGAAAAGGTGACGCCCCGCCCCCCCTCCCGCCCCCCCCTCCCGCCCCCCTCCCGCCCTCGCCGCCGGCCTTAACGCACCACTGCGCTCCTCACACTGCCCCACATCTCTAATTCAGCAGCGAGGCGTGTGCGTATCCTGTTTTGCTGTATATTTGATTTGTTGTGGTTTGAGTCAGAGGCGCGGAATCTGCGTCACTGCAGAAAACAACACCCAACAGTGCATCGTGGGAACTCTCTGTAACAATAAGTAAAAAAAAAACTGAAAGCATTCTCACACAGATTCCACCGCCGTAATTTAATCAGGTCTCTTATCATCAGGCAACACTTATTAAACACAGAAACGATGTGAGAACTGAATTCTGCATTACCAGTGGTTATGGAAAGAGCAGTTTCATATGTAGGTGTATATGCAGTGTGGAAAGTTTTTTAAGGGTTAAACTGAATGTCTACTCATCTTGCCCATGCAGGTAACTGTGTTTATACCTTTTTTATGTAGTGCTGTCTTTTTTGTGTTATGCTTTATAAGTGTAATACTGTCAGTGTGTTCATCATTTTTTTCATTTGAAAATGAAACAAAAAACAAGCCAAAAAATATTAACAAATAAATGAAACTCTTTCAGTATATAAGGGTTTGGGAATCTCTTAGGTTCACAGTGAACCCATTTGATGGTAATTGAAATAGAAAATCACCCTTTTAAGACCCACAATACAAACAGGTGGGAGTGAGTGGAACTCGGAGCCCAATTATGTTCTCCTATCAGAGTTTTAAAAGCTGGCCGTCTTGCTGGAGTGAGTGGTTTATTGGTGCTTTTTGCGAGGAACACTCTTTGCATAAGAAGCAGGAATATCAGGTAGACCAGACTGAATGTTCTGTACTACCCAACCTGAAATGATAATTGGAGCTTAGAGCAGTGGACCGTGGACTGGTTTTTGTTGTTCATATTTTGTATAGAGGTGCTCGGAATGACTGCAATTTAGATTTATTGCTTGTTTGTTTGATTTGTGTTTTGTTCTCAACAGGGTGTTCTCTACAGGGTTTGCAGCACACTGTTAACTGCTCATGCACTTTGTGTTCTGGATACGAGCGTCTGCTAAATGCCTGTAATGTAACGTAGACGTTGGTTTTATTGTATCCTCTGTGCCTCTTTATGGGTAGCATAAATGTTTCACAGAACAGAGTATCCTAATACTTTCCTCTACACTTGCTACTTTCTGAAAGAGTCATTCATAATCACTTTGTTAAGGAATTCCCCCAGATCATTTTCCACAGTGACATACAGTAGAAAAAGATTCAGCTATTATGTCATGATGGGGCAATCATAATGCCCATTCCCCTTGTGTTGGGGTGGTACCCTATGGGTACATAAAATTGTACCCCTTGCCATTGGATTCATAATTAATTTGTACCTTTTTTGTTTGTGGAAGGTACTTATGTGTACCCAAAACAACAGTATTGTACCTTTTGGGGTATATTTGGGAAATTTGTTCATTGAAGAACAAAAATGTACCTCCCCTGTACTCCAGGAGTTAATGTTCATGGCTGAACAAGAGATTCTTTGTGAATTGTAGCTTATATGACCTGCTCTGTATGGTCTAATGACCATATGCACTTCTTTGCACGTCTCTTTGGATAATGATTGTCTGTAATGTAATGGTAATTGATGGTAATGTAAAATAATGTAATGGGTGTTGCTGTGGGGGTGAGGGGAGTGTGGACTGACTGTGGGCCTTCTCCAGGTGTGACGGGCCTGGGTGAGAGCGTGACTGTAATGGGTGTTGCTGTGGGGGTGAGGGGAGTGTGGACTGACTGTGGGCCTTCTCCAGGTGTGACGGGCCTGGGTGAGAGTGTGACTGTAATGGGTGTTGCTGTGGGGGTGAGGGGAGTGTGGACTGACTGTGGGCCTTCTCCAGGTGTGACGGGCCTGGGTGAGAGTGTGACTGTAATGGGTGTTGCTGTGGGGGTGAGGGGAGTGTGGACTGACTGTGGGCCTTCTCCAGGTGTGACGGGCCTGGGTGAGAGTGTGACTGTAATGGGTGTTGCTGTGGGGGTAAGGGGAGTGTGGACTGACTGTGGGCCTTCTCCAGGTGTGACGGGCCTGGGTCAGAGTGTGACTGTAATGGGTGTTGCTGTGGGGGTAAGGGGAGTGTGGACTGACTGTGGGCCTTCTCCAGGTGTGACGGGCCTGGGTCAGAGCGTGCTGAGCCGGCCCATGCAGCGGAAGCTGGTGACGCTGGTGAACTGCCAGCTGGTGGAGGAGGAGGGCCGGGTTCGGGCCCTGCGGGCGGGCCGGTCCCTGGGCGAGCGCACGGTCACCGAGCTCATCCTGCAGCACCAGAACCCCCAGCAGCTCTCCGCCAACCTGTGGGCCGCCGTGCGCGCCCGCGGCTGCCAGTTCCTGGGCCCTGGTGAGCTGGAGCACACACACACACACACACACACACACGCAGACAGATACACACACGCACACGCACACGCACATACGCACACACACGCATGCACGCACACACGCACGTACACGCACGCAGACAGATACACACACGCACGCACGCACACACACACACACGCATGCACGCACACACACACGCACATACACGCACGTAGACAGATACACACACATGTGCACACACACACACAGACATATTCACACACATACACATCGGACCACAGAAATGCATGCAAACACACACACGCACAAACATATACACACAATTCTAACAGCATACACAGGGCCGCGCGTGTGTGTGTGCGTATTTGTGTGAGATAGTACATTATGTTGTGCTTGTTTGTGTATGCAGTACGTGTGCTTTGTGCATGTATGTGAGAGTACATTGTGAGAGTGTTCTGCTTGTTAGTGTACACATGTGCTTTGTGCGTTTGCATTATGCGTGTGTGTATGTGTTTATGCACACCCAATGCCTGGGAATAGGCTGCATGCCTCACACCCACTCCTCTGCCTGCCCATCAGGGAGCTGCTCTGTGGCTGTGCTGCCCGTCACGGAGCGGTGTTGTGGCGGTGCTGCCTGTCAGAGCTGTGTTGTGGCTGTGCCTGCTTGTCACATAGCTATGCTGTGGCTGTGCTGCCCGTCACAGAGCTGTCTTGTGGCTGTGCCTGCTTGTCACAGAGCTGTGTTTGGCGGTGCTGCCCGTCACAGAGCTGTCTTGTGGCTGTGCCTGCTTGTCACAGAGCTGTGTTGTGGCTGTGCCTGCTTGTGACATAGCTATGCTGTGGCTGTGTTACTCGTCACGGAGCTGTGTTGTGGCTGTGCTGCCCATCACAGAGCTGTGCTGTGGCTGTGCTGCCCGTCACGGAGCTGTGTTGTGGCTGTGCCTGCTTGTCACGGAGCTGTGTTGTGGCTGTGCTGCTCGTCTCAGAGCTGTGTTGGCGTTGGATCATCTCAGCAGCAGTGAGAGATTCTTTCCACTCGTGCCGCGGCACACAGGTGAAATCAGCTCTTTTTGCCGCCACACAAACACTCTGTCTTGGCGCTGGGCCAGGCTGTTGTGGTTTGATGTATTGGGCCAACCCATTGTATGAGACTGCGTGGATGTACTGAGCTGCCGGCATGATGGTGCTGACTGCGAGCAGCTGCTCTCTCCAGCGCTGTGTGTGGTAATGGCTGTGTGCAGTAATGGCTGTGTGCAGTAATGGGTGTGTGCGGTAATGGGTGTGTGCGGTAATGGGTGTGTGCGGTAATGGTTAAACAAATAAAGGTTAAATAAATAGAAAAGCCAGTAAGCTGCACCACTGTGGTTTCTGTGTGATTACAGTATCATGTGTCCCGTGCTTCTCAGCCATGCAGGAAGATGCCCTGAAACTGGTCCTGTTGGCTCTGGAGGACGGCTCAGCCCTGTCCCGGAAGGTGCTGGTCCTGTTCGTGGTCCAGAAGCTGGAGGCGCGGTTCCCCCAAGCGTCCAAGACCAGCATCGGTCATGTGGTCCAGCTGCTGTACCGGGCCTCCTGTTTCAAGGTGAGGGCTCCCTCAGACTGAGTGATCAGTCAGCTGTTTAGTCCTGCTTACTGGGGATTCACTAATCACCATTCACGATTCTGAAGGGGCTAAACACACAGTACATGCTCATATACAGACACTAAAAAAAGTGTCTTTGAAAGAAATATCATGGGTCAAAAAATATGGCCGCTGCCACCTACACTGTAAAATGTTCAGTGTATATGGTCCTTAATGGACTCACTGCTCCGTTAGAGTTCAATTAACACTGGGCACTTTACTGTATTCTGTGTGTTTATATTGTTCTTCCTGTGGTCACAATCCAAAATGTCTTTGAAAAGAAAATAATTATGCTAGCTGCGACTGTCACATATGTTCTCCATTACAGAATCATACAGCTCAAACAAATTAGGTGGGGGGGGGGGACACATTGACAGGCACATTTCAATTTTTCTAGGGTCGAAATTGAATAGCAAAATTCAGTGCAATAAGGGCGGCACGGATGGTGCAGTGGGTAGCACTGCTGCCTCACAGCAAGGAGGTCCTGGGTTCAAATCCTCGTTGGCCGGGGCCTCTCTGTGCGGAGTTTGCATGTTCTCCCTGTGTCTACGTGGGTTTCCTCCGGGTACTCCGGTTTCCTCCCACAGTCCAAAGACATGCAGGTTAGGCTGATTGGAGAGTCTAAATTGCCCGTAGGTCTGAGTGTGTGAGTGAATGGTGTGTGTGCCCTGCGATGGACTGGCGACCTGTCCAGGGTGTATTCCTGCCTTTCGCCCAATGTATGCTGGGATAGGCTCCAGCCCCCCTGCGACCCTGTTCAGGATAAACGGGTTAAGATAATGAGTGGATGGATGGAGGTGAGTGCAATACAGTTGGTGAAGATTTGTAAGGTGTCTTAATATTTTTATACTCAGCAAAAAAGCCTCTTGCCGGGGAAAGGAATCTGAGCTGATTCACAAAGCATCCTTTCTGTCTGCCCTGGCACATTTTGTACCCAAATAGAATAGTTATTACTCCTGAAGAGCTGCCAGTCCTAGCTTGCGTTGGCAACGCTGGCTTAGAGCTGGGCTTGTGCGTAGAGGCAGTGAGGATTGTTTCACCTTCCCAGTGGACCCAGTGACCTCGTTAATTCAGGTACTATTGCTCCACATCCGTCATATTCCTGTGATGCCACCTCTCAACGACTCAAAACATTAACAGGTGCACCTGTATCTAACCTGGGCCAAGTAAGCAGGAGGGAACCAAAGCTTTGGAATTGAATAAGGATTGTTGGTCAGTTTAATGGGTTGGCAGGATACTGTTCATTGGGCACCATTGCGGAGTTGTTTCTATTGGAGAATCCTGACTCTGTTTGCCTTTGGAAGCTGCTGTTGAGCAGGTGTTCTGTTTGTTTTCATAAAGAGACACATTCTCAGGGGTGGAAGCCATTCAAACTCAGGCGTGGCTTTGTGAGGTTAACTGTCATAAATAGAAGACATAAGGTGGTTTAAAGCAAGAGGAATTGCACTTGTGTACTTATAACACTGAAACCCATGTTAATTGTTCACTAATTTGGTCACTATAAATATGGCTGGCAGGTGAGGAATGCCAGGTATTTCCCAGAATGCACCATTGTGTTATCTAAAGCTGTGTCTGGAATAGTTTGAAGAGTTCAAGGTTGTTTCAGGTAATTGCATATCTCGGAAACAGGGTTCAACTGTAAGGCACGTTTTTTCGGCTGATGAGGTGGTGTAAGGCGGTGGTGATATTACAGGGCCTTTGTCCGGGTCGCGTGCCTGCTGATAGCCCCCTCTCTCTGGTGTCTGATGATGATTACTCATAGGGCAGATTCTGACGGGGGAACCACGCTTCTCACCGCTGATTTGACTTTGAGTTTCTGAGTCTGAGGACACCGAGAGACACAAATCGCTGTACTTTTCCACGCTACGCTTTATAGATGATTTTCTAACTTAAAAGACAGGGTAAAATCAAAATGAACTTTTTCCTCAATTTAGTAATTTCTTCATAACCATACGAACACATCTTCAAAGTATATATTCCATAAAATTAATCAAATTGTAATAATTGTTGCTTCACTTACTGGGAAATGATTTGAATGGAGACTTTGTGTCGTGTACGAGCGGTCGTGTATGTCGATCAAACATTTATCAGTTTTCCATTCCCCTCCAGTCAATATCCTTCATGCAGCGCCATTCATCCTTCCCCCTCCTCCACTCCGAGCCCTTCAAACATTCCCCCAGAAAGATTTGTTTGACTCTCGTACATACACAGTTCATGTGTCAGAAGCTAGTGCTACGCTAACTTCATTTCAGCTTGTTGTTAAGGGAGACCGAAAGGCCTGGCTAGCCTCGGGAGTTTTTCTGCCACATTATTGTTTTGCATAACTTAACCCCGCTATAAATACCGGCACGTTCACGACCCCAATGCGTAAACATCGCTGAACGGGTGTCTCCCAGGTGACCAAGCGAGACGAGGACTCCTCGCTCATGCAGCTGAAGGAGGAGTTCCGCACCTACGAGGCGCTGCGTCGCGAACACGACGCCCAGATCGTCCACATCGCCATGGAGGCGGGGCTGCGCATCTCGCCCGAGCAGTGGTCCTCCCTGCTATACGGAGACCTTGTCCACAAGTCCCACATGCAGTCCATCATCGACAAGGTACTGCTGCCACACCACATCGACTGCCACTCACGCACAAATCACACAGCCTTGCTGTCCGTCACAGCAGGATTTGCACACTGGCCACACATTTGAGTATATACTGCTGTGACCTAAAAGCAGACATTGCTGTACAAGCAGTTTTGGAGTTACTTGAACTGTATTTTCTTGCTTTAGACCACAAACCCCCGCATGCATTTTTACCAGCCATTGTGAAGCTGTAAATTCTGATATCTCAATTTTCTTTCATCGCACACAAAAATACAGGCCAATAAAAAACATACCCTTAAAAATGAAATGATGTCACAAACCCCCGAAAGTAAACTAACCCTTTAATACGCTGTGTGCTGTTTCGTAATCGTTTCTTTTTTGGGGTGTTGGGGTCCCTCAAGCTCCAGTCTCCAGAATCCTTTGCAAAGAGTGTCCAGGAACTGACCATCGTTCTGCAGAGGACGGGAGACCCAGCCAACCTGAACAGCCTAAGATCTCACCTGGAGCTTCTGGCCAACATTGATCATAATCCAGGTAAAACGGCGTCTGAGTGTACGGATGTTATAGCAAAGCAAGGAACAAACTCACACAACACAACACACAAACTCACTAAACACAACAAACACTAACCCATACAACTAACACACATACACAAACCAACGCAACACGACAAACAATAACCCATACTCCTAACACACACACAAACTCACACAACACGACAAACACTAACCCATACAACTAACACATACACACAAACTCAAACAACATGACACACACACAAACCCACACAACACGACACACACAAACCCACACAACACGACACACACAAACTCACATAACACGACACACACAAACCCACACTACACGACACACACACACAAACTCACATAACACAAGCACATGAACGCACAAACACACTCATATACATACCTTCGCAAAACAAGTGGGAACGAGGTTCTTTTTTACCCCTTTGGCAAATCTTGAAATGAGTCAAACTGTCTCACCTCATTGGCAATATTTGTGTGTTATTTGGCAAAAAAGTCATAGAAATAAGCCGGTAAGCCAAAAAATGAGTAAAATACGTATTGAGACTGACATTTTTGTTTTTTTTGGCTGGTCGGAAAGCTCTGGTTGTGTGTGGGTTTCGGAGACTCACTGTGCTTTCTTGTGTCGGTGTTTGTTTGAAGACGCTGCCTCCCCCTCATGGGAACAGCTGGAGCAGGTGATGCTGGCGGTGAAGGTGGTCGTTCACAGCCTGGTGGACTTCATCCAGAACTTCAGCAAGAAGACCCACGAGACTCCGCAGGTAGCAGCCCATCAATCACTCCACTTCTTCATCGCTCATTCGCTCACGCTGTCCATCAGCCGGATGTTATTTTTGAACATGAGGCGCTGGCAGTGGGAAGAGCTTGAGAATGTATACGCTCTGGCAGATGGGCTCGCTGTGGTGTGGGTGGAGGCAAACGATTGTGTTCCCTGTTCAGCCGCAGCCCAACAGCAAGTACAAGACCAGCATGTGTAGGGACCTGCGGCAGCAGGGAGGCTGTCCCAGAGGGACCAACTGCACCTTCGCCCACTCCCAGGACGAGCTGGAGAAGTGAGCAGCACGCACGCACGCAGACTCACACTACACCCGCACACCAACACACACACACACACACTACAGCAGCACACACACACACACACACACACACTACAGCAGCACACACACACACACACACACACACACACACACACACACACTACAGCAGCACACACACACACACACACACACACACACTCACACTACAGCAGCACACACACTACACCAGCACACCAACACACACACACACACACACACACACTACAGCAGCACACACACTACACCAGCACACCAACACACACACACACACACACACACACACTACAGCAGCACACCAACACACACACACACCAACACACACACACACACACTACAGCAGCACACACACTACACCAGCACACCAACACACACACACACACACACACACACAACACCAGCACACCAACACATACACACACACACACACATACACACACAGACACACACACACACACACACCTACACACACACACACACACACACAACACCACCACACCAACACACAGACACACACACACACACGACACGAGCACACCAACACACACACACACACACAAGCACACCAACACACACACACACACACACACACACACACACGACACGAGCACACCCACACATAGACACACACACACACACACACAACACCAGCACACCAACACATACACTCACAACACGAGCACACACACACACAACACACAACACAAGCACATCAACACACACACACACACACACACACACAGAACAGGCACATCAATACACACACAACACAAGCACATCAACACACAACACAAGCACATCAACACACACACACAACACAACACAAGCACATCAACACACACAACACAATACAAGCTCATCAACATCCACAACACAAGCACATCAACACACATACAACACAACACAAGCACATCAACACACACAACACAAGCACATCAACATACACAACACAAGCACACACACAACACAAGCGCATCAACATACACTACACAAGCACATCAACATGCAAGCACATACATACATACACGCACGTACACACTCCAAGACACAGACACAAACCCACACAACACAAGCACATGAACGCACATACACACCACTCAGCACACTGTTTTATCACATCTTTATTTTCTCAGCTCTTCTATGTTTGCAGTTTACACAGGGTCACAGGGCCAGTCCTGAAGCCCCTCTCTCTGCCTCAGGTTCAGGATGAGAAATAAGAAGATCAGCGGTGTTGTGAGACCCTTCCCCCTGCCCCAGACGCTTTTGGGGAAAACTGTGATCGTCCCAGCGGGCGGGGTCTCCCTGGGGGGTCCTGAGGTAACAGAAACGGGGGTGTCCCCCACAGAGAGCGCGGCCCCCCCCCTGCTCATCCCCCGGGGCGGGGACACACTGGAGAAGATGAGGGCGGCTCGAAACACATCCAACGGGGCGGTCGCTCCTGGCCATCCGGCCACCGGTCCCAGCGAGCAGTAAGTCCCATCACACAGTGCTAAATCAACTCCCACAGAGTACATTAACATTTGCACTAACTCTAACTTTATTAAGTGTAAATTTTTTAATATTAAAAATGCCACATTTGATCACTTTATGCAATGGCATTTTTGTAGCAATGTAGATTTTAAAAGCTTTGTGTTCTGTAATTGCTTCTCTACTCACTGACACTCACACAGGAACTTGCCTGCCAAATGCGAAAGGGCAACTGCCCAAAAGCATCTTTAAAATTAGGTTTGTTATGTTCCTCAGTATTACCGCGTCAGACGACATTGTTGACTGTGTGTAGGCAGTAATCTTCTTTCTCTGAAATACGCAAGTGCTAGATGATCCTCTAAGAAAAATAAGCACTTAATGTGCTCTGAGTAATATCTTTGTTAGGAGCTTTACTTGGAGTGTGAAAACTAACTTTTGTGACCACCAGTCACCACAGATGTCACCAAATCCACCACAACAGTAAAATTAATGATAGACGCTTTAAAGGTACAATAGGTCATTTTGGACTTCTAAAGGTCAAGAGAGGAATTTCCGCAACAAACAAGCTCAAACCACAACACTGTTTATCCCACCCCCTGTAAACATGCTGCCGTTGCAATGCCATTGGCTGTGGCAATTAGAACCAATGAGCTTGAATTATTGTACAGCTGTACAATGTTTTGGTACGGAGTGCCGGCCTGTCAACTGCATATAATGAAATCAAATTTAAGGACTATAAACACGGGCAAAGGGTGAGTCAACATGTCAGTGAGCCTTTTTCAATGATAGGAAGGGGGTCTTGTAACAATGTTTTAATCCAAAAATCTTACCTATTGTACCTTTAAGCTATATGCTTTAGCACGAGCCCTCTGGTGAAGACACAGCGAGCAGGTCCTGGTTTGAGGTCACACACTCACACACTCTGTACCCTTGTCTCTCAGGAAGACCATCTCACCCCCAAAGACACCCGTCAGTCATATCTGTGCAACCTCACCTCACGTCCCCGGTGCTGGAGCTGACAGTGGCTCCACACACCCCAAACTGGGGCATTTCATCACCAGGGCGGGCCTTTTCCCTCCCCAGCAATCCGACGTGTACTACCAGGATCCGCCGGCACCGTATGACCCCCCGCCCTACCAGCCAGCCAGTGAGTGTGCTCCAGACTCGGAGATTCGGAAACTCAGGTTGCTGGTTAGCAGCTAATGTAGCAGAAGCATATGCACTCAGTGACCACTTCATTAGGTAGACCTGTACGCCATCCATCCATCCATTATCTGAACCCGCTTATCCTGATCAGGGTTGCAGGGGGGCTGGAGCCTATCCCAGCATACATTGGGCGAAAGGCAGGAATACACCCTGGAC
Organism: Conger conger; assembly: GCF_963514075.1. NCBI lineage: Eukaryota > Metazoa > Chordata > Actinopteri > Anguilliformes > Congridae > Conger > Conger conger. The sequence goes on from NC_083771.1 coordinate 5,744,524, forward strand.
AGGTCGCCAGTCCATCGCAGGGCACACACACCATTCACTCACACACTCATACCTACGGTGTTATGTACGGTCCAGGGAACCCAGACGCAGACCACAGGATAATCCAAAAGAGTAGTTTTAATGTCAGTAGTCACAAGCCAAGAGATCCAAAACACAGTCAAAACCGAAAAGCAAAAGAATAGTCGAAAAAACAAGCAAGAGGTCAAAATCCAGAAAGTCACAGGGCGAAGGTACAGCAGGGCAAAAGCAAAGTCGAAGTCAAGGCAAAGGGGTGTCTTTCAAGAATCTCTATAACAAGGCTTACAAACAATCGGCACTTATCAAGATCAACGTTCTGACAACAAAGCATACTGAGACTGAGGTTTAAATACAAGAGGGAAGGTGACAATCTAGGTGGGGCAGAGGAAAAGGTGGGCTAAACAAATGGACAACAGGTGGGGAAACACAATAGGGTAATAACATAATAACGGGAGGGAGACGAAAACGCGGACTGGATGCACGAAACAAAACATACAAAACATACGGCTCCGGATTAGGGAGTAGACATTTGCATAGTTAGAAGACGTAGTGATAGTTAGAGACAGGTGCGAACACTTCGCTGAAACTAAACGAGTAATCAGGGATAGCATAGGGAGGCGGAGTTATAGAACAGTGCAGAAATACTAAGAGATAGCGTTAGTGAGTTAGTTTCGTGAATATTTCTAAACTACCCAATAAAAGTGATTGTTAGTTAGTTAGTTAGACAGACAGTAAGTGTATTAATCGGATTAGTACTGTTCAAAACCTAGATTAGTAGTAGTTAGTAAGAATCGTGCTTTACAACATTTAACTATCAAGAAAAAGCAGGAAGTAAGAATCGCGAGTTTTAGAAAAAATGTTGAACCCCGAAAAACTACCGTAACCACCCGAATAGTGGGGCACGCAGACAGGGGAGTGACTAGACTGATAAACATTCAGACGTAGACATAACAGGGGAGGACAATAGAGAACTGTAATGGGAAAACATAAACCAGGTACTATGGGAAATGAATCATAAACAAGAATAAACATGAAAACATACAGAACAAATACAGAAACATTACATACGGGCAATTTAGACTCTCCAATCAGCCTAACGTGCATGTCTTTGGACTGTGGGAGGAAACCGGTGTACCCGGAGGAAACCCACGCAGACACAGGGAGAACATGCAAACTCCGCACAGAGAGGCCCCGGCCGACGGGGATTCGACCTGTACGCCATGTTAATGCAAATATCCATTCAGCCAATCATGTGGCAGCAACTCAAAGTAAAAGCTTGCAGACATGGTCCAGAGGTTCAGTTGTTGTTCAGACCAAATATCAGACTGGAGAAAAAAAATGATCTAAGCGACTTTGACTGTGGGTGCCAGACGAGGTGATTTGTGTAACTCAGAAACTGCTGATCTCCTGGGATTTTCAAGCACAACAGTCTCTAGAGTTTGCAGAGAATGGTGCGAAAAACAAGATTAAACCAATTTTAAACCAATCCTAGAGCGAATAGTTTGCTTATAAAGTCAAATAAACAGCTAATAAAGTGGTCAGTGAGAGTATGAGCTCTATTGTCAGTGAGGTCACACACTGTGTAACTGTGCTCTTAACCCTGCGCCCTGGTCTGTGCCCTGCAGATAATTACTATGCCTCCACGGTGCCCCAGCTGAAACAGTGCCCCGCCCGCTTCTTCCGCTCCGGCAACGTGCCCGAGTCCTCGCTCCCGCCCGCCGTGACGCCGTACTCCGAGCAGCACCCCTCCTTCCCCCCGCGGGACCGCCTCGGGCCCGCCGCCTACCCCCCGCCCCCGCAGTACGGTCACCTGACCCACGGCCACGGCGTGTACGCCCCCGTCTACGACAGCCGCCGCCTGTGGCGGCCGCCCATGTACCACCGCGAGGACGCCCGCAGCAACTCGCTCCCCCCCGAGGTGCTGCACTCCTCCGTGTACCAGACGCCCCTGAGAGAGCGCTACAACTCGCTGGACGCGTCCTTCTGCACGGACGGGGAGCAGAGGCCCACGCTACAGAGGGTGAGCCTCAACTCTCCCTTAGTTACAGACTGTGGCTACGCTAACAGCTAACCAGAGCCCTATAGAGGGTGAGCCTACGCTCTCCCTTAGTTACAGACTGTGGCTACGCTAACAGCTAACCAGAGCCCTATAGAGGGTGAGCCTATGCTCTCCCTTAGTTACAGACTGTGGCTACGCTAACAGCTAACCAGAGCCCTATAGAGGGTGAGCCTACGCTCTCCCTTAGTTACAGACTGTGGCTACGCTAACAGCTAACCAGAGCCCTATAGAGGGTGAGCTTACGCTCTCCCTTAGTTACAGACTGTGGCTACGCTAACAGCTAACCAGAGCCCTATAGAGGGTGAGCCTACGCTCTCCCTTAAGTCCAATTTATACCTCCTTGGCTCACGGCTCACAGGCATGAGCCGTGGCTCACAGACGTCATTTGGAACGTCTCGCTGTGAGCCAAAAAGTCTTGGCTCATACCACCTGAAATTTCTAGCGGCTCACACCGCGTCATTCATGTCTTATAGCTTTGATTGGTTGACTGGCCTGGACGAGCGTTCTGTGTTGCTAGGAGACGAGAAGTTCCGTGTTTTGATCGGAGCCGAGTCAACCGAGTCAATATGAATGGTTTTGAAGAGAGACTGGCGGAGGAGGTGAGGAAGTACCGTAGTCTCTATGACTCCAGCAGTCAGGATTATAAAGATGTGGTAGGAAATATGAATTCATGGGTCGAAATTTCCGAAACACTTGGTGTTGCCCGCACCCCCGAAGGCAATCCAAACGTCAAACAAGTGAAGGATACCTGGAGAAGCCTTCGCAACATGTAGGCTAAAATCTAAATAACGTTAACGTTCGTTAACACTATAATAAAGTGTATTATATTAATATTAATTAATTAGTTATTATTATTAGTTCATTATAATCATTAATATTATTATATTATATTATTATTACTATAATAATTTAACGTTAGCTACAGGATGCGTCAGTGAGCCGGTGTATTGAGTATAAATGCCCGGAGCTCATGCCTGTGAGCCGTGAGCCAAGGAGGTATAAATTGGGCTTAAGTTACAGACTGTGGCTACGCTAACAGCTAACCAGAGCCCTATAGAGGGTGAGCCTACGCTCTCCCTTAGTTACAGACTGTGGCTACGCTAACAGCTAACCAGAGCCCTATAGAGGGTGAGCCTACGCTCTCCCTTAGTTACAGACTGTGGCTACGCTAACAGCTAACCAGAGCCCTATAGAGGGTGAGCCTACGCTCTCCCTTAGTTACAGACTGTGGCTACGCTAACAGCTAACCAGAGCCCTATAGAGGGTGAGCTTACGCTCTCCCTTAGTTACAGACTGTGGCTACGCTAACAGCTAACCAGAGCCCTATAGAGGGTGAGCCTACGCTCTCCCTTAGTTACAGACTGTGGCTACGCTAACAGCTAACCAGAGCCCTATAGAGGGTGAGCCTATGCTCTCCCTTAGTTACAGACTGTGGCTACGCTAACAGCTAACCAGAGCCCTTTAGAGGGTGAGCCTATGCTCTCCCTTAGTTACAGACTGTGGCTACGCTAACAGCTAACCAGAGCCCTATAGAGGGTGAGCCTATGCTCTCCCTTAGTTACAGACTGTGGCTACGCTAACAGCTAACCAGAGCCCTTTAGAGGGTGAGCCTATGCTCTCCCTTAGTTACAGACTGTGGCTACGCTAACAGCTAACCAGAGCCCTATAGAGGGTGAGCCTATGCTCTCCCTTAGTTACAGACTGTGGCTACGCTAACAGCTAACCAGAGCCCTATAGAGGGTGAGCCTACGCTCTCCCTTAGTTACAGACTGTGGCTATGCTAACAGCTAACCAGAGCACTGCAGAGCCTAGCAGAGGGTGAACCTGTGTACTCTCTTAGTTACAGACTGTGGCTACGCTAACAGCTAACCAGAGCCCTATAGAGCGCTACAGAGGGTGAGCCTCAACTCTCTCCCACTGTTACAGACTGTGGCTACGCTAGCAGCTAACCAGAGCACTATAACAGATTATTTGATTTGACTTGTTTGCTTCAGCGTTGCCAGCTAGATAAGTTAGACGCTACATCCGTCAGACTAAAAACCATCACAGCTGAGGACATATTTTTCATTTTGTTTTATTAAAATGTGACTGATAAAAAGGCCAGAAAGAAGAGAAAGAGTTTTCCAAAGACCCCGGTGGACAGTACAGAGGGCAAGGACAGAGTCAGGGTCTGCACAAGAGCGCAAGAGTGTGCCACGGAGCAGTAAGACAATAAACAGAAATAAGCACTCAAAGGTCCTTCGCCAAATTAAGTGTGCATAAGGGCACTCATTGGTTGGTCTTGATTGGTCAGCGTAGTACTGTAAGTCGTGTTTGGATTGGATAGGCCTCACCGATCTTGCTTCCTCAGGACATGTATAGCCATATGCCTGTTGGGTATGAGGAGCTCTTCAGACGAAAACCAGAACAGTGGGCCCAGCACCAACTGGGCAGCCGGCCTTCATCCTCCTCCCCGCTCTTCTTCAGCTCAGAGGTGAGTGTGTGCTTGGATTTCCAAATCATTCAGCGAAATCAATTGTGTTCGTACAGTATGCTGGCATCTGACTGAATTTGCCACAAATAGTGTACTTTCTAGGAATATATGATACATAGCTTATTGAAAACTGGCGAGCTGCTGTGCTGTGTGTGTGTGTGTGTATGTGTGTGCATGTGCATGCCTCCATGTGTGTGTATGTGTATGTGTGCATGCAAATGCGTGTGTATGCATGCGTGAGTGTTTCTGTGTGTGTGTGTGCACATGGGCGACATTGGCTCAGGCAGTAAGAGCAGTCATCTGGCAGGGTTGCCGGTTCGATCCCGCCCTGGGTGTGTCGAAGTGTCCCTGAGCAAGACACCTAACCCCTAAATGCTCCTGACGAGCTGGTTGGTGCCTTGCATGGCAGCCAATCGCCATTGGTGTGTGAGTGTGTGTATGAATGGATGAATGAGAAGCACCAATTGTACAGCGCTTTGGATGAAGGCGCTATCTAAATTCCAACCATTTACCATTTGCACGCGCGTGTGTGTGTTTGTGTGTGTGTCAGTGTGCGATTGCACGCCTTCGTTTAAGCCCTCTGTGTTGGACCCGGTTCAGAACAGAAATAGGGACACTGAGTCACTCCACACTGTTCTTCTCGACGCTGTCGTGTGCCGAACATCTGTTTGAGGGAGTGAGGAAGATAAACCCACTCACTCTCTGGCTCTAATCCTCGCGCTCTCTGTGTAACTCTCAGCTCCCAGAGAGTGTGGGCGGGGACTGCGTGGGCTGTAAGTCCCGGGGGGAGGAGAACCTCTCCCACTACTCCCCCTGGTCCTGTGGCACCATCAGCACCTGCATCAGCACCGTCAAGTCCGACCCGCCCAACATCGTGAGTCTTTACACAAATATGTTACCTTGTGTTTACCTTGCCATTTTATCAGGGCTCGTGTTAGCCTTAATTAGTGCTGCGTAGTTCTGTGTTTTTTTCTGTGTTTAAATTCGGAAATAATGAAGTCGGTTCAATATATTCAATTGTCTGAATTCGGTGGATAAACGGTGTTTTTCTCCAAGCTCGTTGTTTTTTTTTCATTTGTATTTTTTAAAAGCCAGCTACTCAACCCAGTTTGAACAGAAATAACTACAATCGCCATAATCCATTGGGCCTACAGTAAGTTATTAACAAGTTACGGCAGAAACGGCAGCCGGTGAACTGAGAAAGTAGACAAAACTTTATAGCAGCCACATTGATTGGTTGAAAAACTAGGTTGAGATTGCCATATGGCACTCTTGGGATTTTACGGTAGTTACGCTTGAGTGTCATATGGCACTGGAAGGGTTAAAAGCCAAGCATAAAGCTGCGATGGTGTGCACCGGTCTGCAGGACCTGGAGGGCGGGAGGGTGAAGGCCCGTCTGCACAGCTTCGAGGCTCCTCGTAGGCGGAAGGACGAGGACTTCATCCCCTTCGGAGAGGGGCCCATCATCTCCAAGTGGGGCGCCATCTCCCGCGCCTCCCGCACGGACTACCACACCACCTACCCGGTGCAGGCCACCGCCCCCCAGGGAGGGCCCACCACCACGCCCATCAACTTCAGAGGTGAGGGGGAGGGAGCTGCGCATCTCGCCTGCTGTTAACGCTGCCAAGCCAACGTTAGAAAGCCCGCAGGTGGTTTGACTTCAGTTAAATCCACTGAAAAATTTAAAGGTTAATATGAATGCAAAAAGGGTGAGCCCCAGCGCGCTTCAAGCTGGTTCCCTAAACTAGGACTGGAAGGTGATCAACATCCAGGACAATACAGTACTGTTGACTCCTTGTTTGGGCAACTTCACGGTGACTAGTCTGAAATCAGGAATGTTGGAGTACAGGAAGTTCAGAGCAAAACACTGTTTAATGAAACGGGGAAAGACTGACGTTTTCACGTCTCCGATGTCTTCCTCTGAGTCAAGAGTGAATGTTCTTTTCTTCTGGGTTAAATTTAATTACAAAATATTTAATGCGCTGAGAGTACTGGCACAAATCCACAAATCTCCCATTTCATTTTCCTGAGAAAGAAGAGTTATTTTCTGTTGGTAACAATGAATTCTCATTAGTGGCAGTTGCATTCTGTTCTTATTTGACATGTGCTCTTAGACTTGTCAGCAACAGTGCGTGCTGAGTCGAGTGTATGTTTATGTATTTTAATGCCAGTGTAACCGTTCTTTTCCTGACAGACTACAGTCTGTACCATCAGAGTGACTATAGATGGAGATCTGATGCTCCCAGTCACTCCTGCTTCCTACAGAGGTACCAAATCTAAACATTTTGTTTTGTTCAAATATTGTCATTTACAGCTAGCATGTCCATACAGTAGCCCTGGGATATGCATATTCATGTCAAAACTGCACGAAGAAGAAAAACTAGCCCAACCATGTTAGCTCTGCCGTGACAGACTCCTTATTCTGTCACATTCAAATTACAAAGAGCAACTGCCTTAATGACTTGGTAAGCGACCCTGTTTTCACTGATGTTATACAAATGTAAATGTACCTGCAAAATAGACCTATTATGGTTTATGGTCTATGGAAGGGATATTATGTATGATTATTATATATGATTTTTTTTTTTAATGTTTTTTGAATACAGCAAAGCTAACAGGCCATGAACCTGCATTTTTAATGGATCATTTTTTCGACTGTGATACCTTATAATTCAAAACGTTGTCACTGCTCTTTGTGAATTTAATGATTGCACATTATCGTTTTGTGTTTAATATGTCGCCTCACTAATTTAAAAGCACATTTGAGCAAAGGTAAGCACATAAGAGCTCAAATGTGCTTTTAAATGAGTCATTCGACATATGAAACATCCCTATATTGCTCAGTTGTGCTGAAAACGACTCGAAACGAAAGTTTGTTTTTGGTATAACTGTGAGGGTCGCATTAGCCACCGAGGTACAGGTTCCAGGTTTGAAGTTTTGAGTGCCAACTCACGGTCCTCATGGCACGTCTCCTGTTACACTATGTAGGGGTCCTCGCACGGGACTCCAAATTATGTAGGGTCCTTGCACGGGCCGCCAAATAACGCAGGGATTTTACTCTCTACGAAACCGGGGCGCCAGTTAAACGTTGTGTTGCAGTATAACTGCGAAAAGTAATCAGTCTCATAAAATTACTGTTATCAGAAATATCCAACCACAAATATAGTATTTCAATTAATTAAAATAACCAATATTAATGATTGAACATACCGATAACCTGAAGGTTGGAAGTTCTTCGAAAGACTGCTTTAACTCGGCTCTCATGTCTATGCGATTCCAAAACGGACACCGGGGTTTAATAAAATATATTTATTAAACAAACATACAAACACATAACAGATAAACTAACGGGAAGTTAGTAAGGAAATTTAGTTTGGTATGTGTGTGTGCGTGTGTGTGGCGCGCGCAAGCGCGCGTGTCGCTAGAGTTCTGGGTGTGGTAATGAGTTAGAGTTAGCTGTGAGAAGGGACTACTTGCGTAGTTTTACTCTATATATGCGCAAAAGACGGCGAATCAATTCACGTACATATATATGTAGCTAACCAAACACATTACAATGGTTGGATGGTAAATATTGAAACACAGATTCACAAAAACAGTTAAGACTAAACTAAACACTGGCTATGCCTGAATGTTTGTTTTCTTACTGAGTCCATACGCATTGCTGGATCCAAAAGACATGCTGTCCTTGTAGAAGCGGCGATGGTGCTGTGAATGGTGTCCGGGAGAGATGCGCAGGCTGGGGTGTTCCCGTCTTAGCAGCGCGTTGTCGTCTGATCCGCTGGTCCTTTTCCAGGTGTAAAAGTTCGTTGCTGTTTCGTTGTTGGGCTTTATTGGGGTAAACTGATGTAGCGTTCCGCGTACAACAATTTCCACTCACTATAGGCCACGTAGTTACCGCGAGGTAACTGGGTGTGTCCGTAGGCCTGGTAGTGCGCTGTGCAGCATTCAGCCTCTGTCCGAGTCTCGGAGCAGATGAGCTGAAGCGACTGGCCAAAAAGGGTGCGTCGAAGAGAAGAAGCAGAAGAAGAAGCAGAAGAGCCAGAAGAGAGATCCCAAGAACGTGTCTTGCTCTTATACGGGACCGTTTATTGCTCCCGCCATTACGGGATTGGCTGAACCAAGTTAGACGTCATTCGTGGTGGACGTCGCAGAATTTTCCTGTGGGAATGTGGAAGTTGTAGTCCCTACATCCCCCCTGTGGTCTCAGGATGCGGCTGAAGCCAGTGTTCCTCGAGAGCACAAAAGTCAGTTCACAGTCCACAGGTCAAGTACATTGGGTCAGTAACACAGTTCACAATTGACTGACAAACATCCAGGCATTTATCAACAATTAACTAAACTGGTCTAAAACACATGATACAAACAATGTGAAACACTAAGGTCGAACAGTGAATACATTGTCACAAAACATGAGAAACCTTGGTGAAAGGGTTAGTCGTTTTGTTAGTTCAGGTGTTTTGTTAGTTATTGGATGGTGTCCAGAAGGTGGAGCACCAACAGGAATGACCCAGCCATGAAAATGTTCAGATGATGTAGGGGTCTAGGATGGAGAGGCTGTAGCCTTTTTGGAAGTCTTGTTCAGACTGACCAATTGTTCTAGTCCCTACAGTCAGGTTGCTGATGAGGGTTGTCATCTGAAATATGTGGGGGCATTTTCAAATTAGGGCAGCTTTCTGTATCCAAGCTTAACCTTATGGCTGTGTCATCAGGAAGGAAATGGAGAGGTGGTCTCATTTCTAAATGATGTGGTAAGCTCACAAGTGGTCTTGTCTTGCTTGGGGAAGAGGTGGAGTAAGGCACACTGGGGTGTGGCAATATACTTGTAAAGATTACACTGTAGTTTCTACATGCAATACTTTACGATGGTTCAGTAGGTGTAGAAAGAAGCAATGAACGTTTACGAGTTATAACAGGTGTCGGATTTAACTCTACAGTACCTACTTACGATCTGCGTTTGCTGCTGCTACATGCAAATCTAAGTGGCTGCTATAAACTACCAGTTTATTTTGCCACCCCCCTTTGGTAGGAAAGGTGTGCAAAAGAAAGTGGTCAAAGCTTCAGCTAGGAGTCTGCCTGTGAGGAGACCACGGCTATAGATCAGTCTTATTCAACATCTTTTGATGGAGGTTGAACAAGACCAGATAGCTCTTTGGAGTGGTTACTCAAGGCATACACACTACTGAACAAAGGTTAGAGGCTTTAGTTGTCCTCAGAGGAACTGAAGAAGCTCTCTTCAGACAAGGTATCTTCCCTATCAGAGTCATGCTGGTGACTCTGAGGCTTGGGCCTACCGGGTCGGTCTTCTCTCCAATTCCGGCTGGAATCAGATTGTGAGAAGCGACCACGGTGGCTCTTAACCGGGAACTTACTCACATGCCGTTGTTTTGAGCCGTTAGATTTTAATGGGGCAACTTGGGAAGTGCCGGCGGGCTTGGTTGGAACAACGTGCTTAGCTGTTTCCAATACCTTGTTCCTGGGCACAATCCTTAAAGTGTCCCAGACCATTTGGGCTTCATTTCTTAATTCAAGGGCTGAGTGTTGGCCCCTTGAAAACAGTGAAACATGAGTTCGGACACAGGGGTGCAGGTTGTGCACAAAAAGGGATTTGAAGGCTTGATCTTCATCTAAGCCTGGTCCGTTTCTGCCCTGGAAAAAAGCATGTTTAAGACGTTGGTAAAAGTCTTTTGGTCTTTCTGTACGGCTATGTTTAACCTCCACAGATTTGATCATGGCTGTGGCCTGATCAAACCGTGGCAGGTACTCAGCTACCAACGCTTCACAAACCTTGGGATAGCTGGAACGAACCTGTGGTGGAAGTTGTTCCATAAATGTATGGATCTCTCTGGTAGAGGTTTTCCATACAAGTCGTACCTTTTCTCGATCGGTTGCCCTGGGCAGATCCGAGAGACAGTAGTCAACTTCTCTCAAGTAACTCTGAATGTTAAATTCGGAGTCCTTGGGGTCAAATGTGTGGACATACTTCGCCATGGCCTCTAGCTCCTCAAAGCGAAGACCATGTGAAGTTGCACTAGTCTGCCTGTTTGGAGAAGGAGAGACTGAAATCACATTTGAATGTGAATGCGTTTCATGCGGAGCTCGACGTCTTCGGTTTGGTTTAGGGAGCGGAGCTACAAAACAGTCATTCTCACAATGGTTGGCAGAAGATGAATTGTCGCTGTCAGTGTACTGTACAGAGCTGTCACCTATCCTCTCAGTTATAAAGGGAAAGCTAGCGGGATTAGCGTTGCTTTTTGTGTGCCCAATTAATAACGTTAGATCTCCTCTACCGTGTCCACGGGAGGGTTCCCTGACCTCCTCACGAGAGGGGTGGGCATGGAAGGTGCAGTCCTGTACTTGCCTGACTGTTTCTCCCTTGCGGAGATGGACCACCATTGGGATGGAGTCCCCCCTTTCCCTCTCCAGGGAAGAGGTGGGCAAACCATTGCATGGGTGGTCAACAGCACTGCAATCTGAGGAGACTGACGAGTCTCCATCAGAGCAAGCTGTGGAACCGGGATCTGACAAACCCGAATCAATTTTTGACCCCCCTTCCCCCGCCTTGTGGTGTAAGGAGGAAGCAGGAGAAGCTGGAGTTGGGCATGCCTGAGAAAGCAGGCTTACAGAAGAGAGTGGATGTGGTAGCTTATGGCATCCACTCTTCAACTGAAATAATTCCTCTCTGTAGGAACAAAGATCTGATTCGGCTGAATGCAGATCACGCAAGTATTGTACTGCTTTCTTGCCAACAGTTTGAAGCTCAAGTAAAACACTGGTGTGTTGTCCTTTGAGGTATGCCATCTCTGATTCTAAGTTTTTGTTGCTCTGAAGAGCAAGACTAATCTGTCTGGCAAAATTCAAGACCAGACAACTTAGAATTGGGTCTTTTGACTGGGTGGGGGAGTGACCTTTCTCGTTGATTAAGGAGAACATTTCTTTCCTACAATCAGTGAGGTTCATCTGATTCAGGAAAGCTACGTAGCCAGGTGCTAAACCTTGGGCTAAAAAGGAAAGGTACTCATCAATAGATATGGGTTCCATATCTCATGCCAAATAAAGCTAAAAGCTGAATCAGTAACTTAAGAGGGTACTCTTGAAGTTAACTATTTCACAAGGGCCTTGAGCTCCTAAAAGTTGGCAATGAATTGTTCACCAAAATCACAATCCAACATACAAGTTGTGATGAAGGATAAATAATTTAAAACGCTCTTTGAATATTCTCTAACTATAGTACAAGGTAGCTATAGCATCACACAGGGACTCGAGTTGCACTAGCGGTACTGCAATGCAACAACAGCAAAATGACCGAACATATGGCGGATATTCAGACCGTAAAATAGGAACTGTGATGCTGATCACATTAATCCTAAATACCAGAATGTGATTGGTTGAAATTACAATTAAATTTGGATTTAAATGTAAAATTCAATTAATTATTAAAATTACTTTGACAAAGTAATTATAATTAATAATACAGTGCGGCTAATAATACTATTATTGATAATACGTATTATACCGGAAGGTAAATGCCAATCAACAAACTACCGTGTAAGATTACGAATGTAATGCCACAATGTTACACGAGGGGGCAGTATATTGAGAAAGCGGCTCATGCAGGCTTTCAAAAATGGTACAAGGGTGACATCTAGCGGTATTTTCAAAAAATTGCACTGGTGGCAATTTAGCTGAGAAAGAATGCCGAGAATTCGTTCTGGAGGCACGTGACATGAGCCAAAGCTCGTCTTTCTCACGCAGAGCTCCAAATTAGGATGGGGAATTCGTTATGAAGTCACAAGACATGAAATTTGAGCCAAAGCTAGTCTTCCTCACACGGGGCACCAAAATATGTAGGGGTCCTCGCACGGGACTCCAAATTATGTAGGGTCCTTGCACGGGCCGCCAAATAACGCAGGGATTTTACTCTCTACGAAACCGGGGCGCCAGTTAAACGTTGTGTTGCAGTATAACTGCGAAAAGTAATCAGTCTCATAAAATTACTGTTATCAGAAATATCCAACCACAAATATAGTATTTCAATTAATTAAAATAACCAATATTAATGATTGAACATACCGATAACCTGAAGGTTGGAAGTTCTTCGAAAGACTGCTTTAACTCGGCTCTCATGTCTATGCGATTCCAAAACGGACACCGGGGTTTAATAAAATATATTTATTAAACAAACATACAAACACATAACAGATAAACTAACGGGAAGTTAGTAAGGAAATTTAGTTTGGTATGTGTGTGTGCGTGTGTGTGGCGCGCGCAAGCGCGCGTGTCGCTAGAGTTCTGGGTGTGGTAATGAGTTAGAGTTAGCTGTGAGAAGGGACTACTTGCGTAGTTTTACTCTATATATGCGCAAAAGACGGCGAATCAATTCACGTACATATATATGTAGCTAACCAAACACATTACAATGGTTGGATGGTAAATATTGAAACACAGATTCACAAAAACAGTTAAGACTAAACTAAACACTGGCTATGCCTGAATGTTTGTTTTCTTACTGAGTCCATACGCATTGCTGGATCCAAAAGACATGCTGTCCTTGTAGAAGCGGCGATGGTGCTGTGAATGGTGTCCGGGAGAGATGCGCAGGCTGGGGTGTTCCCGTCTTAGCAGCGCGTTGTCGTCTGATCCGCTGGTCCTTTTCCAGGTGTAAAAGTTCGTTGCTGTTTCGTTGTTGGGCTTTATTGGGGTAAACTGATGTAGCGTTCCGCGTACAACAATTTCCACTCACTATAGGCCACGTAGTTACCGCGAGGTAACTGGGTGTGTCCGTAGGCCTGGTAGTGCGCTGTGCAGCATTCAGCCTCTGTCCGAGTCTCGGAGCAGATGAGCTGAAGCGACTGGCCAAAAAGGGTGCGTCAAAGAGAAGAAGCAGAAGAAGAAGCAGAAGAGCCAGAAGAGAGATCCCAAGAACGTGTCTTGCTCTTATACGGGACCGTTTATTGCTCCCGCCATTACGGGATTGGCTGAACCAAGTTAGACGTCATTCGTGGTGGACGTCGCAGAATTTTCCTGTGGGAATGTGGAAGTTGTAGTCCCTACAACTACATTACAGTACTTTTACATTACATTTCCTGTTCATTACGGAGTGAACTCCACAGGGCACTCTGTATTGTATATTATGTTTGTTAGGTGGTGGTGAGGATGAGTGTTGTGTGCGTTTCAGTGAGCAGCTCGGTGTGTCGGAGCTGAGATCCTGCTGCAAGTCTGCCAACATCAGAGAAAAGCAGAGTACAGACCTGCTGCAGGTAATGAGGGGCGGGGTCACTGCTGCAGGTAACAAGGGGCGGGGTCACTGATGGGGTGGGGTCACAGCTGCAGATAAAGAGGGGGGTGGGGTCACTGCTGCAGGTAAATAGGGGGTGGGGTCACTGAAGGGGCGGGTCAGGATGGGGGTACACTGTGTTTGAGTGACTCATGCAGAGGCTCCTCTCCCTCCCCTCAGGCTGATTACTGTAAGGACAGCGCAGACAGGGAGGCGGACAGAGACATCGAGCTGGAGCTGTCCGCTCTGGACATGGAGGACTCCACCTCGCAGGACGACGAGGCTGAGGTGCTGCTCTCCTCCCGGGCGTTCCCCCGTCTGCGTGCCGTCTCCAGGCTGCGCCGCTCTGTTTCCATAGCGCAGTCAGAAATGGGCACCGGCGTCTGTTCATAAAATAACACCCAATATCATGGGCTTGTGAAGTTAAACCAGTCTGTTCATAAAATAACACCCAATATCATGGGCTTGTGAAGTTAAACCAGTCTGTTCATAAAATAACACCCAATATCATGGGCTTGTGAAGTAAAACCAGTCTGTTCATAAAATAACACCCAATATCATGGGCTTGTGAAGTTAAACCAGTCTGTTCATAAAATAACACCCAATATCATGGGCTTGTGAAGTTAAACCAGTCTGTTCATAAAATAACACCCAATATCATGGGCTTGTGAAGTAAAACCAGTCTGTTCATAAAATAACACCCAATATCATGGGCTTGTGAAGTTAAACCAGTCTGTTCATAAAATAACACCCAATATCATGGGCTTGTGAAGTTAAACCAGTCTGTTCATAAAATAACACCCAATATCATGGGCTTGTGAAGTAAAACCAGTCTGTTCAAAGCATTCCTGGCGTTCAGCTGGATTCTTAAGTCAGCTGGATTCTTAAGAGCTGCTCTGGTGTATTTTGGGTTTCTCCTGCTGAGGACTAAGACCAGGCCCGCTCTGTCCCTGTGCTGCTGTGTGTCTGGCCAGGAGTCTCTAGATCTGAGGATGCGTCCCCAAGGCACTCACCTTAGCAACGGCTCGGTGACGGGGAACAGCCCACAGGAACAGCTCTCTCCCGACAAGATGGCCGCTCACCTGCTGAAGAAGATGGCCTTCAGGTGAGGCTCAGGCACACTCAAAAAACGGAAAATAAGTCAATCTCAACAACTATATTAATCATATTAAAACTAAATCGATTTTCGGTAAATAAGACAAACATATTGCCAATGAGGTGAGACAGTTGGTGATTAATTTCAAAGATTTGCCGACGGGGTAAGAAAATGTAATCTGTCAAGTAAACAAGCTAAGACAGCTTGTACCTGAGAGAAAAAAAAATATTGCAATGAACAATCAAAGCTTCTACAGTGATCTTAAATCCAATACAGTAACAGTTATTCAAACAAGCTGTTTGTAAACAGTAGCAGTAGCAGTAAACTGTAACAGTAGTTGCGCACAAACTGTTACTTGCAAGTAATATTACAATTAAAAAATATTCTGGCAACAATTAACTATTATTATTATATGTTGTAACCGTTTTATAAAAGCTATGGTGTCATTGCAAGACTAAAACACTTGAGACAGAGTTGTTGACACTGCCATCCTGCGTACAGGCTCCTCCCTTGTACGTGATTGGCTGTCACACTTGTGTGTTACAGGAAGTCTGGCTCGCCCACCAGGCTGGGCGTGGGGAAGCTTGTGATGAAGACGGGGCCGTCGGGGGTGGGGGAGGTGTCTCACCCCAGCGGGGGGGCCGAGATGCTTCTCAACAGCTGAGGGACGAAGCCCGATGGCCGGGCGGCCCCTGGGGGCCAGCCCGCAACGCCCAGCAGATCCGCCGGCCCTCCCTACGCCCAGCATCCCCTCCACCGGACTCTCCGGCCTGCCGTTCGCGCTCGCTTCCTCAAACAGCAGAGGTGGTCTGAGAGCACCCTGTCTAATTAAGGCCTTTTGGTTCTACAAAAAAGCCAAGCCGTTCGCGCTTGGCGTCCACTTTCCCGACGCCCCGGGGAACGTGGACGCCGGCGTGAAAGGGAACGTGAGTTTACGGCGCTGTAGAAGCTTCGCTGGTCGTCAACGCTGATGTGACGCACGCGATAGCTTAAGCTTAAACTAGCAGGGCCCCGCAACAGCGTACTGTGTGTGCGTCATTCTTTCATCTCTGTCCGATTACTGTCCACGTTTCCGTAAGACCAACGCCCTGTCTCCGCTGCCCGTGGTAGTGAAGCAGCACAGTTCCTGCATGTCTCCCCTCATGTAACCAGGCCCAAATCTATAACAGGTGGCACGTGAGACCCCATGGTAGAAGCTTTAGGGCGGCCATCTTGTACTCCCCGATGAACACATCACAGACATACACATCTGACAGTACCGGCCCATCCTGTAGTATCTCACATCTCCGCTGCACAACACCGCATCAGTTGTTGTTGTTTTTCTGACCGTTGGCATAGTCTGATTAAAGTGCATAATGCACAAGTTGAGAGGATGTTAAAAGTTAAACGCACACGATAAACAACCGAGCGAATTCTATTGCATAAAACTGCACATTTCCTTAATACTTTGTAGGTGCTTAGTGATGAGAGCCTTCGTCGATACACTGATGTGCAAAGCCCAGGAAATGAACAGGGTGTTTAGCACTGGCAGCCCAAGGGAGAATAAGCTTCTCCAGCTGTAGTTACTGTGCTTCATTACTGTGTATTACCTTATCAAATATAGGAATGATACTTGCACGATAAATGTTTTTATTCGTAAATTATACAACTGTTGATGTTCACTCAGACATACTGTGCTAACTGAATCACACAACTCAGCATCCATACAGTAAGCCTCTCAAGAGTGTATGCTGTACTGCGTAGGGCCAGAATTATTTTCTGCTTCCGGAATAGGCAAAAGAGAAGCATTTTCGGCTCATGGAACATCTCTAATGGCAAAAATAATTTTGCTTAAAGCTGTATCACACGCTTCGTTTTGCTGCTGAATCCAGGGAAAGCCCTCCTCAGATAAACACATTCTGACTTAAGTCTCCTCCCCAGGCAGTTGAGCTCTGTAAGCAGTAGCATTAAACTGCTCATATTCTCTTTGCATATCACCACAAGATGTACTCTTCAGACATCTTTGGTATTAAATATGACATATGACGTGAGTGTAACACCAACATAACAAAAGTCCCACAAGATTTTAGAGATGTACTGAAGGAATGGTTCTTATACCACACAATGTGACATGCTACACTCACTTATACATTTCACATACCCTGCTGTGTGTCCTTTAACACATGCCCAATCACTGCTTAGGTTTATAAGCATGGGTGATATACTGTAGGTTAACCATGAATATCGCCAACAAAGCAAAGCATGCATATGAGATGTGTAAAGTAAAGAATTACATTTTTTAACTCGCATTTCAATTTCAAAATAATATTCCTTTCTGGAAGATATGTTTAATGTCTGCATTGAGCTGGAAACATACTGCTATGTGTGTCATGTGTTTGACTTTTTCCACATGTGGGAAACGGACAGCATTCACAGGCATTGGGAAAGGTTTGTTGGCTGTTATTTTTCACCACAGGGGGATTACCAGAAGCCGAGACGGTATCAAAAAGGCCTTTTTATCTTGTGCTCTGCTAGACTGTTTCTTTTCATATTTGTTCTGACTTTCCAGATTTTACATTTTTTACAACATGCTAACTTCTGTGAAGTTGTTTGTCAAACTATTTTGTATCAGGATCTTTTTTTTTCCTAATTGTTTTTGAAAATGTAACCAACCCATCTGTCACTGCTTTGTGCGCACGGGGGTCCCTGCTAGTTGACTGACATGGTCCATCAAATGGAAGCCATTGCGATGACCAGACCAACCACACATTGACCTGAGGGGTCGGTGTTATTTTACTGCAGTTTTGTGCATATGTTTTGATGGTGGTCTTCTCCTGAGGGGTTTAAAGGAGAGCTCTGGGAGGAAATTTTGTGATCTGTATTTCATTTCAATTTCATGTACAATTAAGCATTAAAACCTATGACTTGCAGGCCTAGGATTTTGCCCTCATCCTCCAGTAGATTATTCAACCCATCTTTCCTAACTGCCCAGTTTTTAATTACAGTGAATGAATCTGAGAAACCTGTCATTAAGAAAAATGGTTAGTGCTATTGGTGGAACAAGTAAGTTTTTTGTTCTTCTCTTTTCATTCTGTTTAAAAATACCTTGTATTTTTACCTAGTATTTTTAATCAGCTACTGTCAGATCCTTAGGTTGCAGGACACCATTATAAATTCTTAATTGTATGTGAACCACATCATAAAACATCACATTTTCTTTTGTGACCCGGGTTCTCCTTTAGGAGATTTGGGAATGTTATGCTGTGTGTTGACAGCACTAAAGAAAGCTTAATATATATTATAGGTGTTGTATTGTTGGTCTATAAAGAGGTAATAAGTCAAGTTAGCACCAGCTTGACCAATCTTTTCCAAGCTCCAGTCAATGTTTACTGATTGCCAGTTTTGCAGTAATTTTGTCTTGCTTTACTGAGCTGTCTGGTGCCACCTGTGCTTTGATGTTTAAAGCTATTTTGGCTGTGTACTTACATTTCTATATCAGTTAACGTACATCATTATCGGTTTGTTAAATCATGAGAGAAAAAGGGATAACATTAAAAATGTGGTTGTTTTTTTTAAGTCAAATTATCACTTTATGGCACAGTTGCTGGAGTTACCTCTTCATTCATTCAAACACAAAAAACATTATTTTTTAACCAGACCAGTTAAGGTGCTTTGCTGTGTACATGTATGAATGTGTAAGCAAATCTATTCTGTGCCTCTTTATCTAGAGACCACATATTTTATATGGAAGTTTTATTACATATTCTGTGAGTGTGATGCAGCTTGCCATTATTTGAAATCAAACTGATGATTACATTGTTGTAGTCTTTGAGCAGTTAAAATGAGACACAGTTCAAGATAGAGCAAAGTTGCCTCATCCACTAAGGATCCTTGTGAGGTAAGGTGCACCTTGTGTTACAGGCCGATACGAGGCTTTAAGTTATGGGGAAAGACGCATTAACTTGGAGATTGGTCAAGTTGGTCAAGGACTGGAATTTTGCCTCCTGTTGTTCACGCAAATGACAACAGGGGGCAGCAGAGCCCAGTCTGCAGTCCTCAGGGAAGAGCCTCCCTTGTGTTGCTAAGCTACTGATTGCATCCTCCGCGCTGACCGAGGGTGAATGCAAATATTACATGAATTAATCTTGTGTATGTACCTTTTTACTTTAATAATATGTGCATGGAGAGGAGATGTTTTTTTGTTTTTATTTTGTTGTGTTATTTTTCTTTTTAATGCTTATTACACTGAATGCAGTTAGAAGTACAATGACCCCCCCCCCCCCCCCCCCTACATCGAGCTTTGTATAGACAAACAGATTGTTTGTGCAGTACCTGCAAGGCACTGATTCCCATTTGCCCTAAGTCTAGCTCTCTCTTGAGTTTAGCTTCGCCCCCTCTAATCGGCTTCTCCTGCTTAAGCCTACAGGGAGATTCTATGGGCAGGGGGCTCCGTTTCCTACAGTGAGAGTACTGGACCCTTTCAAATTATAGCACTGCACAGGTCCCCCGCCCAGTCACATGAGCCTTCCAAACCTGCCCCCTATCTACCCAAGACCGGTCATGCATGCAGGTCCTTAGCTGGGCAAAGGAGTACATGAATCTGTAGTTGTGATACAACACATCCGGCGTTATAAGTGTTCTGCACATGCCCACTGTGTGGCCACGCCAAGTATCGTGGTTAGCTTGCAGCATTTTCTGTCTGCTTTTATAACGTTTTATTGCGTATTATATTTAGTAGTCGTACTTTCCTTGAAAATAAGTTCTTTTTGTATCGTTTGAATTTTAAAAATTTGCATAGCCGTAATTGTTTGGGAGGGATGATTTGAAAGGATGAGAAGCCTGTTTGTCAATCGCACAACCGATAACAGAGCTGATAAATATTTTTACGTCTGTATTAGACATTTTATTTGCAAATCTATTGTTCGATTGAATTGTAAATGAAATAAAAGATGGTACACATCCGTCATTGTATACAGCTGGCACCATCGTTAGATGGACTTACTGCTCATTTTTATTACATATAATCAGCTATATTTAAATATATAGAGATATATAGATACAAATACAATTTGAAATGAAGAAAAACTTTTCACGAACGGCGGAAATATCCATGGGAATAGTTTATATATTCCGTTTGTTTCTTTTGAACTACCACTTGTGAAAGGTTTCACTTTTGCATTTTTGATTGCAAGGCAAGTTACAGTCTGGTTTGTGCGTTAAATGTGGCAAATAGCAGAGTGGATCCTTTTTGTTCATTGTTTGCTCTTGCACTGATAGGTTGCGCTTGCCTTGGTCTGTTCTGCATGGAGCACCAAGGTGACACAGACAGGGGGAAAGTGATTGCAGTACCTGATATGTATTTGCATGCTCAAAATAAAAATACAAAAAATGCTCACTGGAATGCTTCGTCGTCATTGCTGTGATCTTTAATCCCTTTTGATATCAAGTTTCAGAAAATATTGTCGTATGAGAAGACATACTGCTACTACCTCCATCTAGTGGTTTACTGTGGTACTGCACCGTTGGATTTCTGTCAACACGCCTGTGCTTCCTTTGTGTTTGTGACACTTTGACACACTTTACCTCATTAGCCCTTATTATATTGTCTATATAAGCAATGAAGAAACATACAAATATTGGTATCACTTCTCATGTGAACTATGGTGTCCATAGCAGAAGATTATAAAAAAATAACCAGTTTTACATGCAAAGCCCTCAGAGGAAGAATTAGTCAAATTATGTGCTTAAACTTGACAAATATAGTATTTGAGTCACTTTGAATGTAAAAGTGCTAATATGGCAATGGAAATTAAAGACTTAGTTCTTATGCTGTCATGTATGTCATTTCTAAAATAAAATTAAACAAAGTGATAACACTCTTCATTTTCCAGTGTTATATGTAGGCATAGTTACCTTTGACTGAAACCCAAAATCAAAGTTGATAGACAGTTGATAGAAGTTGATAATATTCACAATGCTCTGTGGGGCTCACAAAAGGATAAACTGCAGGCTCAAGCCTGGGCCATATCATTATTGCCGAACTATGACTGGAAGGTTGTAATGGCAGGACAGGACACAATGAGGCTTGCGACAGCAGCCATACCATCAATTACCCTGTTTCTGCCAAATGGCTGAAGCTAAGCAGGTGTGGGCTTGGTTAGTACTTGGAGGGGAAACCTCCTGGGAAAATTGGTGTTGGGGGTGGGAAATGGTGATCTTTCCTCTGGTGAAATTATCCCCAATGCCCCAGCACAGAGATAGGGACACTGTGCAGTACGTGATGCTGTTTTTGGGATGAGACGTAAAACCGAGGTCCTCGCTCACTGTGGTCATTCAAAAAGATCCCATGACACTCTTCGCAAAGAGTAGGGGGTTCCCTGGTGTCCTGGCTAACTTCCCAGCCCTGTCTCTGCCACCTAATCTTCCCCGGATTCAACTGGCAAAAACATTGTTCTCTACCTCTCCACCTCTCCGTTGGTGTGTAGTGAGCGTTCTGGCGCAAAACGGCAGTCGTGCATCACCCAGCAGGGTGCTACACATTGGTGGTGGTTGAGGTGAGTTCCCCCCTCATCACTGTAAAGTGCATTGAGTGTCGCGAAAAGCACTATATACATGTAATTATCAATCTATCTATCTTGTCCGACCAGAATGTTGAGGGTGGCATGAGAAGTTAATTCTAGCCCCAGGATTGCGAATATAAAAGAGAAATTAGCTCTGTTACACTTTAAAGGAATTCCATGATGTTCAATATACATGTCAAATATTGCATGGGCCTACAAAACATATCATTTTGTTATGGTATTTTGGGGTGAATATTTAAATGGAAGATCAAACGTGATTTCCTTTTTTTTGCCCTGGCGTTGCCCCCAAGCTCTGCAGGCAGGCGTTTCCTGGAGTTGATTCAGGAAGGAAAGTTTTTAATGCCCTAGGCCTAGGCCACTCAAACTCAGGAAGCTGGAGTATGCTGAAAACAGTCTTGATAAGGCAACCTGGGAAGGACCTTCAGCATGCAGTGCCAGTGTCAAAACAATAGGCTTTTGAAGTTTTTTTGTACTTGATTTCACAGAGGTCACTTGCGACAAACTTTTATTACTTGTGTTAAACTGACAATGTCTTGATAAACTGTTATTCAGAGGGAAGGTGTATAATATACAGCAATTTAATGACAACTTTGTGAATATTGGGGGATATTCGAAAAACAGACTGTCCTCTTGACATTAGCTAATATGATGGATGCACTATGTATGTTCTGCAACTTACTTAAATAACTTGGAACTTATTCATTCTGATGTTTAATGTGAAATACTTTTCCATGTTTCGTGAGAATGCATGACCAACTTTCTGAGTTAAGAGAAATTGCCAATTCTCTCGTAGTCTAATGTCTTCTGCAACTGCCTCGCGCTGTCTAGCGACTGCGCAGTAGGTTGGGGTTTGGTTTGTGTTTACAGCAGCCTGACTTGCTAGCTAGTGATGTAGCTAGTGCACTGTTATGACAACCATTTCTGGAATTAAAAAAAAGTATACAAGGAACAGGTAAGCCACTCAACACATCTCTGTGTTTGTTTAGCAGTACTGTAAAATCAACTGATTTGTTCTGGCTGAAGATAACAATTTTTTCAGTGCTGAAGGGGAAATCACAATGTACCGATAGCTAGCTAGTGCTAACGTTATTTAGGGAGCTAGCTACCTAGCTAACGTTAGCTAGACAGCTATATTGCCTTCTTCGTATGAAGGCCGGGCATTTATTTGCTTAACTCCTCACTCGCATAGCTAGGTACCGTTCTCACAGTCGTGAATGACAACATCTTATATGCAATGCTTAGCTGTTTGCAGTGTGAATTGTTAATTACTCTACACGAAGTTAGCTACTAGATAGCATCCTTGCTTGCTTGCTAGCTAACTAACGTTACGGATATTGCCATGTAACGTTACGGGGAGCATTAACGCTGGATAGATAGCGGTATGCAGCTAGCTTGGCATTTATCGTACGCATATGCACTGGTTACTGGTAAGCGTAACCTTCGCTATCCATCTACCTATTGTGTATATTTTCTAAAGTTCAGGAACGTTAGTTTGGAAAACGATACCCAACTAGCAAAGTATAGCTAGAGCTAGCTAATAATTCCTTGTGTTAACCAACGTTAGGACTATCGATTAGCTAGCTAGGTAACGTTATTTAATATAGCTAAGTTAGCTTCGCTATCTAATACTATTAATAGCCAGTTTGCTGTATTAATCGTGATGCTGTTAGCTCGCTATCCAAATGATTTGCTTTGCGCTTCAGAAAATGGCAGGCTGCACAAGCAAATATGGCTAGCTTGCAAAGTTGGTTGCTCTTGGGAATCGTTCTGCACAAGACTAGCTAGTACTACTGTTATACTTAGCTATAGCTAGCTCCTATCCTAACATCTGACTTGCAATCCAAGCCGATCGTATTTGACACGCTGAATGGGTGACTAACAATCTAATAGCAAGTGTAACTAATGTGGCCTATCGTATAGCATTATAATTAAGTTATGTGTATTCGGTTTATGCTTTCCAAAGCAAGTTTTATGCATAGTTAAATACACTGCGGAATTTGTCAAAAATGCATGGTGGAAACCATTGTTTTGCATAAGAAGTGTAGTTTGCTAATCTGGCTTGTGCATAGCACAAGCTAAATAAGTCAAGTTTGCAACGAAGTAACGTTAGCCATGTTGCCTAGTGCCTACCCAGCGATTCGCCAGTTACAGCTATCGAACAAACGTAAAGCTGTCCGGCAAGCCAGTCGTTCAAATGACGGAATTGGTCAAATGGCTACATAGGGCTATAGCAAATGCTGTGGCTAAGCATACCGAACTAGCTACCAGCAGTTATTGAACGTGCACTCAGAAAAGCAATGGTATGATAGGAAGCTGTAGGTCTCTACAATAATATTACCGTTAGCTGCAAGCTAACAGCAAGAACAACGACCATAGTGGCAAAGGGACACCAATCATCACGGAAGAGTCTGTTTATCATTCTTTTGAACTGACGTTGCTAAGGCCCAAGCACCTGGGTTTCTGTGGGAAGCTGCAGTGTGCTGATAGCTGTTGACCAAACCCGTGCATGCACAACCGGTTTGACGTTAGTTAAATAGGTAGTTGTACTTGTAACTAATACGAAACTTTGTCCAGGTATACATACCGTTGGTATGCTTAAAATGTTGTAATGACTAATATGAGTCAGCAGTATCCCTCTTTCGTTTATTTGGGTTATTCAGGATCCTGCATTAAATGTCACAGTTTACAAAGTAACTGGGAAGCTTTGGCTTGAAAAATGTGTCAAAATAAATGTAAAGACCAGCTGAGACCATGTCAGCCTAACATAACAAGGGGATATGTTTGACGACTGATGAAGGAAAATGGTTAGGTTTAACAATGAAAATTGTGTCTCTTGACACTGAAACCCTTTAACAGACTGAAAAAAAGATACAGAGCCAAAAGAGTCAGCAGTCTGTACAACAGTAGCGACTGAAATACATTGTTCCTCACACCTGAACCAGGATAGCTGAAACCGCTGTTCGGTCACACCCCTGAACTGTGCACAAATATTTGCATTAAAACGAGCCTGGAGAAAGAGGAAGGAGTGATTTCTGTGCCGGAGAGAGAGGAGGGAGAAGTTTCTGGCGCCTCTGTAGCTTGTCGTGTTGACTCTCCACTCTCCTTTGGACTGTGTTATGGTTTTATATGGTGGCAGGAATGGAGCTTGTTCCTGACACTGCACAGGAAGGATGTGGTTCCCAGTCATTGATCAGGAAGTGAGGTTTCTGTAACATGGCTAAGAGTCCCCAAGCCTTCTCCCTTAGCGGAGGCCAAGGGGCACCAAACCTACCTGACCAGGGAGAATGTGTTGGCTCAACCCATTTGCTGCACCTAGAGCTACTACTACTAGGGAAAGGATTGCTTTTTATCCCCCAGGGATTCCAACAGTGCCTCCACCAACCCTGAAGCATTGCCGAGTTGACTGAACTCTCTGTGTCATACTTAGGGTGTAGGACTACTGATGTCACTTCCTGTTTTTGTTTTGCATGAAATACTGGGAGCCTGTACTGGGAGGTGCTAACCGACAGGAGCCTGCTCCTTTGAATGAGTCCTGCAGTACACGCAGTTGGGACTGTCATCACTAATAAATACTTGCCAAACTTCCATTCTGTGCTCCCAGGTCTCTTTCTCTCTCTCCCTCCTGCTCACACACGACTCGTCTCTCCTCGGCCAAACCGCCCCTTCACTCAAAAATCACGGTTCTGACGCGGAGCGGATGTTTGTTTAGTTTCCCTGTCGGGAGCCCAAGCCAGTCATCGGAGCTGGATCAGCATCCCCTCCGCGTGACAGCGTTGAGCTGGAGAGTGCCCAGTCGTAACCGTGCCACCTCACGCCTCCCAGCAGGTCAAACCCAGATGGAGCTGAGAGATACCTGGCATTCCAGAAAACTGAAGCAATGCAACACCCAGTGCCAGAGAAGTGTTTGCCCTCCACGCTTTACCTGCTTGTGTGCTCGTTTGTGGGGGCCATGTTCAGTGTATTCAGCATGCAGTGAGGACTGTCAGAGCAGGAGATGGGGACACATGAGCTGCTCGTTTGCTCAGACACATGAGCTGCACCATCCCGTTCTCTAGCCTCCGCCAGCTGTTGACATTGGCAGCTGTTATGAGAGCACAGGCACATGGTGAAGGACGGTGATGCTGTAATGGTGGCAAGGCTCCTTACAACAGCAGAAATACAGGAAGCAGAGAGGCTCCCTCTCCACACTAGGGCTGGGTGCATAGCCATCGTGGTATAACAATCTTTTTTGTAAGTGCTGTAACAACTATCTCTGCATGCGGTGTTAGATTTATTTCAGTCTTTTTTTATTTAATCACACCTGATGCGGGAGCACTCCTCCAATTTTCTGAGCTAAAGTGAAATGCTTCCAGGGGAAAAAAAAAAGCATCACACCTATTTTCTATGTTGATATGACAGCAACAACAGGGCCATGCTGTTTCCATGTGGTACATAAAAACATGACCACAAATATAAAGAGCGAAAACGTAAGCAATGTGTTTTTCAAAAGTAAAGGTAAGTTAATCAACGTTGAATCAATACAAGTGATGATTTTTCTCCCCTGGAAGCATTTCACTGAAGTTTGGAGATGTGTTACCGTATCAAGTATGATTAAAGACGAGACGAAGGAACGAAACCTACTGCCACCTCATTGTGCTAAAAGAATATTCGATGTACTCGATAGCTATATCCCACAGCACACATTTCTTCAGGACTGAGGGAGGCAGGCACAGGCGTTTACAGCCCTTCGTCTCCATTGTGGGGTCTGCTCCACTGCTCGGTGAGCTGTGGTCTCCTGGGGCGGAAACAGAAACCCGACAAGGAAGGCATTATGGGAGAGGGAGAGCTGGGAAACGGCGTAGAACAGAGTGTCTGTGTGAGGCTGCCTGAAACGCCTATGTATATGTGTGTGTGTGCGTGTGCTTGTGAGTGTGTGCGTGTGTGCGTGCGTGCGTGCGTGCGTGCGTGCGTGCGTGCGTGCTTGCGTGCTTGCATGCTTGTGTGAGTGTGTGTGTGTGTGTGTGTGTTTCTGTGTGTGTGTGCGTGTGTGCTTGCGTGCTTGCGAGAGTGTGTGTGTGTGTGTGCGTGCTTGTGTGAGTGTGTGTGCGTGTGTGTTCGTGTGTGTCTGTGTGTGTGTGTGTGTGTGTGTGCATGCGTGTGCGTTCACACACGTCTGAGAGGCCCTTTATATGATGTGTTCCAGAGATGCAGCCGTTTCTACAGCATTTAAAACACAGCCCCATTGACTGGGACTGATGGTCGTCTCTCTGCTTTTCCAGCCCGTTGTATTGATCTGGTGCTGGGGCACTACTGGCCCTGTACAGCAAGCAGAGAGAATATCCTTTCCCTTTGAATGGTCTGTTGAATTTAGTCACTCTACACACTAGGCGATTACTGCTCAAAGGTTCGGTTTATTTCTGAAGGTTGGAGCCTGAGAGGATCGTTTTTTGAATCCAGAATAAACCCTTTTTATATGTGGACCCAGGGTATGCAGCCTCTGGTTTTATTTGAAGTATAATTGTTTGTTCAGCCACTGTTGTGATGCTGTTTTTAAAGACCAATCTCCTCTGGGCAGGAATGGCAGCACAAAGCTATTCCCACACATTTGTGACAAAAATAAATCTTTAACATTATGCTCAAGTACACAGTGTTCAGTGGCAAAATGCCCTTGTTTTAATGTCAAGTTATTTGTTCCTAGTTTTAGCACTGGAGGTATGTTCCCTTCTGAATACACTTTCAGGATTTGCCTTCATCATTTATTAATTTGCCTAGTAGGCCTTTGGATCCAGGGCATCTCACATTGGGTGCTGGTTTGTGCATTGCCCATTTGTCTCCCTTTTCTGGAGATGTTTGTTCTTGGGGCAGCAGTAGAGATGCTTGTTCTTGGAGCAGCAGTAGAGATGCTTGGTCTTGGGGCAGCAGTAGAGATACTTGATATTGGTGGAGCAGTAGAAATATTTGATCTTGGTGCAGCAGTAGAGATGCTTGATCTTGGGGCAGCAGTAGAGATACTTGATATTGGTGGAGCAGTAGAAATATTTGATCTTGGTGCAGCAGTAGAGATGCTTGTTCTTGGGGCAGCAGTAGAGATGCTTGTTCTTGGGGCAGCAGTAGAGATGCTTGTTCTTGGGGCAGCAGTAGAGATGCTTGTTCTTGGGGCAGCGGTAGAGATGCTTGATCTTGGGGCAGCGGTAGAGATGCTTGATCTTGGTGCAGCAGTAGAGACGCTTGTTCTTGGAGCTACACTGGTGTGTTTCTGGGCTTTTGAAGCTCTAGCCTCCAGGATGGAGTCACGAGTGCTCCTCTCCTCTGTACCATCTGTGTGGCCCTGTGTCACCTGATCTCAGTGGCTATCAGGATTTTTACACGTCTGGGAGCTCGAAACCAACCCCAGATCTCTTCCTCTGACCATTGTCTACGCTTTCCTGAACCAATCCCAGAGGTTCCAGCGGTGAACTCTAATATAAGGTAATTGGTGAAATTGTTCATTTCATTTAATGAAAAATTTTACCACCAGTTTACTACCCACTGGTACTAGTATGAGCGAGCAGTGATCAAATAGATGCACAAAGAAATTAACCAAGCACAGAAAAAATAAACACTAAATGAACATGGATCCATGTAAAATTCTGTTTTGCATTCCTTTTTCATGCCAGCCTATTTGCACTGTAGTTTGATATTTTAAACACACCTTGGTTGTGTACATTAAGCTGACTACATCACTAGGAGTCCCCCCGTGTCAAACTGGCTCGTGTTGGGAAATGTGACTGACACGTCTTTGGCTGAACTGCGGGATATTTGGAGGAGCATTTTGTAAATTGAAACGTGCATCAAAATGTTTGGCGGGGAAACTGAACTTGGATCCAAAGGCGTTTTTGTTAAATTCATTGCTGATGAATCGTCACGGAGCAAATGGATTTTCTTGGAGATTATTTCATTTAGATTATTTCTGCTGCAGAGCTGGAACTAAGCTAGCTTCGTGCTGGCTTCTTGCTGGGTTCCCCGTGGTTCTCCGCTGGTGTTTCTTTGCCCTGCTAATTGGTGTCGGCTAAGCTAGTTTAATTCTTGCCGTATTATAGGTGAGCGTTGGAACAATTGTGGCTCTTTGGTTGATGCTGAATACTGATAGACATGAAACTGACGGAAGAGAGAAAGGATCTCACTGTGTGACCCTTTTGTTCTGACCGTGTCACTGCCACACTGTCACCCTGTCAGTGCAAGCAGCCGGAGGTTGATGGCAGTGATATGGAGTAGATTTCCCTTTGAAAAAAGTCCAGTCTGGTAGCACAGTCTAGGCAGATGCTAGCATTTGCTGGAAAAGCACTATAGTTGTGCTGAGGTCTTGGGTTGAAGTTAGGCTGTGTTGTAGCATGCGCTGTGGAATTTAGGCTGCAGCAGAAGCTGGATTTGCTGGTGGAGCACTGGCAGACCTGGACCGTCGTGCATTACAATCCTTGCAGAGCACTGTATGAAATAAACAAAAGACACTTGAGAACATGGCGGCTACAATTTGGGAGGAACTCTTGACAGTGAAAAGCAGCAAAAACACTGTGCAGGAGCTAGGTTTGGTGTCCAATCAGCCTGAACAATGACTTAAAAAGGGCCATACTTTCAGTGGAAACTGCATGCACAAGTAACCTATATCACGTGTAAAAGAAGAATTTGAAATTCAGTTGAAGTAATGCAGGGAGTGCACATTCTGCTACTTTGTGAGAATTGCTTTACTCTTTTGATCAGTTTCAGTTCTGTCTTCCCTAGTTCAGAGAAATTGAATTTACTCTCAATACTGTACACTTTGGGAAGTGTATCCGTTTCTTCAGTTAGGCAACAGCTTAGGCCATACACAGTTTGGTAACTTGCCAGTAAAACTGAGTTGATTCAGGTTTGTGTGTGTGTCAGTTCTGTGCATGTGTATGTCCGTTTGTCCGTGCGTGTGTGTGAGCTTGTACAGATGTTATCACGTGTGTGTGTGTGTTCACACGATTGACTGCAATAGAGACTGTGTGTGAGGGAATCAAAGGGCAGTGTCTGATGGAAAGATGGAGACAGTAGCGTAGGTTAATGCTTAATTATGGTTGACAAACTGAGTGTGTAGCTGCAGGTTCAGATGCCAGATGGGTCCTTCTTTGTATGCTTGGGCAAAGTACTCAACCTGGACTTCAATAAACATCCAAATATTCACTCTCTGAGAACTTTTTTAGGTATTTATTGGGCATCCTTTTTAGACTTAAGTCTTCTGCTACTGTAGCCTATCCACTTAGAGGTTTGACGTGTGTGTTCAGAGATGCTTTTCTGCATACCACTGTTGTAATGTGTGGTTCTCTGCAAACTCTAGAGTCTGCTATGCGTAAATCCCAGGCGATCAGCAGTTTCTGAGATACTCAAACCACCCTGTCAGGCACAAATAATCATTCCACGGTCAAAGTCGCTTAGATCACATTTCTTCCCCATTCTGACATTTGGTCTGAAAAACAGCTGAACCTCTTGACCATGTCTGCATGCTTTTATGCATTTAGTTGCTGCCAGATGATTGGCTGATTGAATACTTGCATTAACAAGCTGGTGTACAGGTCTACCAAATAAAGTGCTCACTGAGTGTAGAAGCTCATAGTCTGCTGTGAAGTGTGATCACATTGCTCTGAATAAGAGCAGCTTCTTGGAAAAAAACATAAACGAGAGGAGAATGTCGCCATTGTTTTCAGAATGACCGAATTACACTTTGGATTGCAGTCCTGATCCATTCCTGGGCACAGTCCCCACCTCTCAGAAGCCCTTCTAAACCTGGGGATTTATCACGGTGACATGGATGAAGTTTCATCACCTCATTGAGCCTGGTCTTTTGTGGTGTACCACCTCTTCAGCTGTTTTGAGAGATTAAGCTTACATTAAGACTTAACCATGCGATACGTATGATCGTGTGTGTTTGTTTTAATTGTGGGGTAATCACTGGGCACCTGTTAATCCTACGCCCATAATGATGGAAAGAGACATTGCAATGTCTGAGTCAACAGTGATGCAACGGAGTGATGCAATTGAAAAAGAATCCTTGCGGTTTGGTAGAATCTGGGTTCCTTACATTTCCACAGATTGATCAAGATGACTTAACTCAACCACTTGCCAAAATTCTCATTCCTGTATTCAGTTCTACTGTGTGCATCAGTTGAAGTACAGTGGTAATAGATGTAAATAAATGAAATCTGTGGATGAGTTAATGTGAAGATGTCATCATATCAGGCCATTGCAGTGACTCACCTTGTAGTGGTGCTTATGTTAAAATAAACTGCCTCTCTCCTAGAACATGGCATCTGCTTTCTACAGTGGAACACCTGGAACAGCTGGAGACAATCCTGTCTTCGATTGAGGCCTACAGCATTTCTCAAATACTTGGCCCACCTTTCTCTGTGAACTTTGTCCTGATAGAAGAAGATAAATTGGAAACTTGGTGGATAAAGGGAAGTAAATGTAAAAACATGAAGGAGTTGTTGTTCTGATGTGATACGCCATTCTGTACCCGAAATGGCCCTGCTGCCTAATAAAGTTCTTGTAGAACGATCGCACAAGGCCTTGAATGATACCTTCAAAGGCACTGTGTAAACATTCAAAAAATATATTTGCTGTATGTACAGGAAGTCTGGGTTTGATTATCCTTTATAGGTGTTCCTGTGCATATTTATCTTTGCCATTTACCGACACAGCACAATTTATGTTCAATCCAAATATTTTAGATTTCGGTAACCTTTCTTTTATCTTTGGACTTATTAGCCATGAGACCACATGAATATTGTCTATGGAAGAAAAGCATGCAGATTTCATCTTGATTCAGAATTCAGACCAGAAGAACTGAAATTGAGCATGGAAAACTCAACTATTCGCGATATCTCGAGGAAACCGGAACCCTTTTTTGTTCTGAAAGCAACTGTGATGTCACCAACAACCGCCAGATTTTTTGGGCGATCACAGTCAAGTGTCACAATCCAGTCGGCACACTTTGACAGTTGAAATGTACAGCCACCTATACACCAGGAGAAACAGTCCAACGGTTGAGTTCTCTAATGAAGACTCATCTGCTGATGGTCCAGAATGCACTGCTTCGTCTGTGAAGCCTGGAGGTAGTCGTGTTATGGCTTGGCCTGGCTTTGCTGCTTCTGAGACTGGCTCCACTTGTCTTTGTTGACGATGTAGGTGATGGTGACAGCTTCAGAATGATTTTGGAGGTGTACAATAACATCTTGGCTGGCTGTGTACAAGGAAATGTACCAAGTAGGCGAAGGCACGACAACGCCCCAACACACACGCCAACGCAACTTTGTTCATCAGGGGAATGATGTTGTGCCGGCCAAGTCGCTCTCCCACTTTAAGTCCTACAAAGCTTTCGTTTCATGTACTGAAGAGGAGGCTGAAGTCAGAACCCTCTCCAAAATAAGCCACGGCTTAAAATGGCTGCTTGTTTAGACTTGCCAAGACACCTACGAGAGATTAGCGATGTCTGCAGATCGCTGGCTTGATGACGTCAATATGTGTAAGGGATACACAAACAAACGCTAACCTTTACACCGCAACGCTTCGCTAAAAG
Source organism: Conger conger (assembly GCF_963514075.1). Taxonomy (NCBI): domain Eukaryota; kingdom Metazoa; phylum Chordata; class Actinopteri; order Anguilliformes; family Congridae; genus Conger; species Conger conger. Next base: position 5,776,559 of record NC_083771.1, read on the forward strand.
TTAATTTGACCCAGTACCATGCTGATGTAGAAACAGTGTTATAAAGTACCGAGCACAGATGCTTCTCACAGATAAGTTTCAGAGATGGTAAACCACAATAATTTTAGCTGCAAAAAAAGGGATTTGAACTGGAGCGAGAGCCTGATGTGTGGTGGATTGACTCGGGACCTGCTCCTGTAGTGGACTGGATGATGAGGTGCGCTGGGCCGGGGCACTTTCATACCTATGATTAGCTTGATTTCGTCCGAACCAAATACAGTGTCGCATTTTTTTCCTTTGGTGCAGTTAGGTTTACGCTTTTTTTTAAATTTTTTTAAGTGAACCATAATTTCCCTAACAAAACCATGTTTGTGCTAAGGTCGTTCGTTTATTGGGCAGAAATTTGTAGCGAAAGATCAGCGCACCTTACTACATGGCTTACTGCCCCGGGCTGAGATCAGCACACCTTCCTACACAGCTTACTGCCCCGGGCTGAGATCAGCACACCTTCCTACATGGCTGGCCCGGTGTTCCTGAGAGTTGGCGCATAGTGTCCCTTTCGACAGACCAATTACTCTGTTTCATTTGACACTGTACCTGACAGACTGACTACTCTGGAGATTTGAAAGTGAGGATCCCATCCCATGCACAGTCCCCTCCACCCTCCCTGTTGGCCCAGCGCAGGCCTGCCCTGTGAGGGAATGGAGCTGAGCACCATGTGCGGAGCTTCTCTCTTTGTGCCTCGGTGCAGCAGGGGGAGAGGGATATTTATAGCCTGCATGGGTTCACCCTGTCTCTCTGCCAGACTCCATTCTCTCCATTCTCTCTGCTCTTCCTGTTACCGACTGGCATCTCTCTCCCTCTCTCTCTCTCTCTCTCTCTCTCTCTCGCTTGCTCTCGCTCTCTCTCTCTCTCTCCCTCTCCCTTTGCTTATGAACAGACATCTCTCTATCTCTATCTCCATCTGTGTGTTCTTCCTCTAAGCCAATGACCTCTCTCTCTTTCTCTCTCTCTCTCTGCTCCTTTCTGCTCCTCTGCTTCTGAACAGACATTTCTCTATCTCCATCTAAGCCATTTCTCCCTCCCCCCCCTTTCTCCCTCTATCTCTTTCTATTCTTCCTGTAAGAGACACAAGGCTTTTACTGAAGTTGTGCATGAGAGAAAACACACTCCTCTCTCTAACCTCATGAGGCTAGTGACTCAGCTGGGCCGAACGGCGGCGTAATCATGCGTTACATAAACGAGTGCCCACTGGAACTGTGTTTTCGGGCTTACGGTGTTGTACCATGCGTGCATTCGGTCTGTACCCTGGGGGCCAAGTTCTGCCTGTGATTTCTCTATATTTGAATAATCCAAGTCACTTCTGCTGTGCTCCAATGCATTTGTATCTTCTAATCATGGTGTGCACTCTCTAGACAAGGACATCATACATAAGGATAGTCTATCCTGTTACATTCTGTGACTGGGCCCTGTTTGGGTCCATTCTATCACTGGACCCTAGTCCATGACTAGACACATTTAGTGAGCGGTGGAAGGCAGAGCTTGTGTGTGTTTGGTATTAGCTGTGTTTGTAGTAAAAAGCAGGGCTTGTGTGTGTTTGGTATTAGCTGTGTTTGTAGTAAAAAGCAGGGCTTGTGTGTGTTTGGTATTAGCTGTGTGTGTGGTGGAGCTTGTGTGTGTTTGGTATTAGCTGTGTGTGTGGTGGAGCTTGTGTGTGTTTGGTATTAGCTGTGTGTGCGGTGGAGCTTGTGTGTGTTTGGTATTAGCTGTGTTTGTAGCAAAAAGCAGGGCTTGTGTGTGTTTGGTATTAGCTGTGTGTGTGGTGGAGCTTGTGTGTGTTTGGTATTAGCTGTGTTTGTAGCAAAAAGCAGGGCTTGTGTGTGTTTGGTATTAGCTGTGTTTGTAGCAAAAAGCAGGGCTTGTGTGTGTTTGATATTAGCTGTGTTTTTAGTAAAAAGCAGAGCTTGTGTGCGTTTGGTATTAGCTGTGTGTGTGGTGGAGCTTGTGTGCGTTTGGTATTAGCTGTGTTTGTAGTAAAAAGCAGGGCTTGTGTGTGTTTGGTATTAGCTGTGTTTGTAGTAAAAAGCAGGGCTTGTGTGTGTTTGGTATTAGCTGTGTGTGTGGTGGAGCTTGTGTGCGTTTGGTATTAGCTGTGTGCGCGGTGGAGCTTGTGTGTGTTTGGTATTAGCTGTGTTTGTAGTAAAAAGCAGGGCTTGTGTGTGTTTGGTATTAGCTGTGTGCGCGGTGGAGCTTGTGTGCGTTAGACGGGCGGCTGTGTGCAGTAGAGGATGCTGGGGAGGCCTGCCCTCCCCCTCCCCGCCGTGGCGGTGACGGCGTGTCCGTTTCCCCGTCCTCTCCGGGGGACAGGAGGCCATTAGCCGCCCCGCTCGCTCGCTCCATATCGATCAGCGCTGCTGAGAGCCAGCGAGCAGTGATATGATACTGGGCCCACTCCGGAGGCTGCACCCTGTGCCACAGTCCTGGGCTGACAGAGTGCCAAACCACACCCTCCCTCCCCCACACCCCGGCTCCAACGGTCACAGGCACACTTCCCATTCTGGCCCAGCGCAAATCCGGCGGCCGAAACCTCCGGAAGAATGCCAGGAGCCACAACCGTTAACCACGGCTTTTGAAACGGTTTTTTGTTACAGCAGGCCGTCTTAGTCCTGGCCACAGGTTATTTCGAGACATTTTTTTACCTGCAGTCATTTCTGGTTTTCTCTGTGGAGTGTGTGTTCTGAGAGAAATATGCTGTGTTGTGCGTGATGGTATCTAACCCTCTGCGCTCTGTGTCAGGCTGTTGAAAAGATAACACGCCGGAATTAAGAGGCCGCAATATACCTGCCGGTGTTTGAATGCATTTGAATGTTGCCATGGAAATGTGTTTTGCATTAAGGTTAGGATATTGGATGGAAGGTAGACACAACGCTCTCCTGCAACGCAGATCCGGAGCAGCTCCACCCAGAGCCGTTAGACCATGCGACCACACATCACCCAGCTTCCTCATCGCCATTCCCACATTGGGCTTGTATCGCTCTTTTGTTTCCGCATCGCCATGACATTACATAACATTACGTCTCCCTGTCCCACGAGAGTACACAGAGTGCCGCCAGGCCGAGGCAAGAAGACCCGGGGAACGAGCGTGGCCTCTGGCTTCTTCTTCCCTCTCCCTCTCCCCAGCAGGACCGCCGGGCTGTTCCCACTGCTCCCCCTGCTGGAGGGCTAGCATAGCTGCATGCGCACATAGCCGTTGAGGGCCCCTCCTGGGCAATGGGTGGACGTCCAGTATTCTAACCTTAAGAAGAGTGACGCGGTTTAATACGGAGAGCGCCAGTTTAAATGCATTTTATGGTTTTTTTTTTCTTTCTAGGTGATTTTAATGGTATAACCTCATTCATGAGCCGAGCTTGGTTTAGCAGTCATGGATGACAAGGCCTCGGTTGGGAAAATTAGCGTGTCGTCCGACTCGGTTTCCACCCTCAACAGTGAGGACTTTGTGCTGGTGTCCCGGCAGGGCGACGACACGCCCTCCACTAATAACGGTAGCGATGACGAAAAGACAGGACTGAAGGTAAGAGCGTCTGAGGCTAGGGGCTGAGACTACATCAGCCACCAGGGGGGCAGTAGAGGGGGCACTCACCCTTTCAGTCCCAACAGTCCCATATGACTCTGAAGTGAACTACCGAAAAAAAATCTCCCGCCCCCTTTCACCTTTAGCTTTTCAACCAATCAAGATGACTGCTACACACTCCTGTTTTGAGCCCCTATTAAAACCCTACTCAATTCTCTCAACTTTCTCAACCAAAGCCAAAACCTCCCTGGGTGGGGCCACTTCATATTGGCCTTGGGGCTGAAAGGGTTAAAATGGGCTGTGTTGGGTCAGGTGGGTATTAAAATGGGATTAAATAGGGCTGCACAATATATCAAATCACATTTTTATATGTGATGCCTTTTTTACGGAATTATTTCTGGTGGCCTCTTGTGTTTGGTCTTTTACGCACCCGTGAGGTGTGATTAAAGGTAAAAGATCAAAGTTAGCCTGTAAGCGCCAAGGTGGCAGTTATTCTTATCATGTAAAAAAAACAAACATTTGATTTATCGTGCAGCCCTGGATTCAAAGAAGAATTGAGTTGGGTACGTGGTTAACCTTGGGTGTATGGGGTCTATGGGAGGGGTGTGCGGTTAATGTGGGCAATACAGGACTCAAGGGGAGATTATAGAGTTAATTTTGGGTGCACCGGGGGCTTGACTGGGCTATGGTGCAGTTTGAGTGTCGCCCCCTGGTGTAAAACTGCAGAACAACCCTCCACTCCATCTCTGTTGGTCTTTGGCTGTGTGTTTCCCATCTCTTAAAATGTCAATAATGTTCAACATATTCCTTCATAATCACTCGCCACGCAAAAACACTTCACTATTTCTGCTCCATACTGCTGCACTATGAAACGCTGTTCAACGAGCGGCGTCTATCACGCATTTGTCATTGAATTTTCATCCTGTCAGCTATTTTTATTTATTTATTTATTTATTTATTTATTTTTGGCTGCTCTTCTTGGGAAATAAAAACATCTATATCTTTGTCTGGGTGCTAGGTGGAAAAAAAAAATTAGACTTCAAATAATGATAAATGTGGCATAGATTGAACGGTATATGGGCGGAAATATTTTTAATTGGCTGTCAAACATGAATAGAGTCTAATAGGAAAATAGTCTTTTTGAGTGAAAATATATAGGTATCACTGGGGGGCGACTTCATATCAGTTGGCGAAACTAAACGCGGGAGAGCTGGCCCCTTATCCACAGCGCACCTGCTGTAGAGACAGTGCTTTAGCTGGGCTCACCACCCAGCCTCCCCCCTCTCTTCATACTGCTCGGTTCTTCCTGTTGGGATCAGCGCGCTCCTTGCTGCTTTCCTCATGAGTGAGTGCTTTCCAGGCCGCGCATTATTAAACTGCAGGGCGTGCTCACGCATCCCTGCTGCTGGTGTCCCGCACGGTTAACCCGTCACCTCCGTCTCCCCTGTTCACCGCGCTAACACGCTCCCTAACGTTCCCGTCTTACCCTGCCTGCGGTGCATTCAGCTAATCCCAACCAACTGCTCCCGGGGAAAGTGTAGCGTACAGTCTAAACGATGTCGTTTTAATTAAAAGGCCTTTGGGTTCTGCAGTTCCATCTGCAAGAGTATCGACCCTCCATTTTGTTTGTGTTAGTACGAGTGATTTGAACAGTCAGAATCTGGTGTGAATGCATTCTGTTTCCTCGGACCGCGGTTCACTCCCGCACCCTATAATCTGTGTGATCACAACCTGTCACCAGCAAGAGAGACTTCTGTACTCACAGACTCTGTTACGGGAGTGGATGTGGGTTTGTTTTCTTAAGGCGGCTGTCTGAACTGATGTGTTATGGTTCTGCCCTGAGGAAGTTCAGTTGCTTTGGTTTCATGTCGATTGGCAAACCAAGGTTTCGCCCAGTCACCACTCTTGAACTTTCAGCAGATCCCACAAAGGCCTGAACTTTGACCCATAACTACATTTTGTCCAACATAATCTATAATAGAAAATAAACTGCCACTGTACTTTCCTATGGGTTCACCTGCAACACAAACATTTATTTAATGTTAATTTGCTAAGTAGTAGGGACGGCCTCTATGGCACAGTTAAAGAAAGTAAAAAGACTGTGTTACTTCTGTTGCGCTAATTGTTTTAAACGTATTTCTTTGTTATTTATGGCAGGGGGCTATGATGCCAGTTAAGCAGTAGCAGAAAACACCCTTCCTCTGGTGGTCAAAGATTGTCTGTTTGAACGGGTTTTCTTAACACTATAGCCACTGCACACTGTTGCTTTCTCCCATAGACAGATTCCTTGAATTTAAAGTAAAATAGTATATACGTTATATTAAATTAGTCATGGGTTTAAATAATAACTTGTGTATTGTGAACAGCGTTATTCAAAGAAGGCTCCATTGTCAGATCCCTCTAATCTAGTTTAGTTAATGCAATAATTTGTTGGACTGCACCGAACTCATTATTGCGGGTCTCTCTGTATCTAATTAATCAGAACTTAATCCAGGCCAAATACCATACGTTATTTTTAATTTCCTCTGTTTATCCAATTATTCGGCTTAATCACAGAAGTATACCTTGTTGTTTGTTCAACTGAGGTATGTAGTAGACTATATTTCAACTGAATCACAGACCAAATGGGATTGCTGTCAGACAGACCACTAAATGATAAGGTAATACATATTGTTTCACACACAGAATCAGCATGCAAACTGGATTGTTGGCCTCTTACCTCCAGTAGATGGCGCCATTGTAAAAAGCCTCTTGTTAACGCAACCCAGTCTATGGCAAACAAATGTACTTTACCGCATCCTCCTACCTTGATTAGCCAAGCTCAGGTCAGCTTTCACGTATTTGAAAGCGTTTTTTACAGTTGTGACAAAATCCCTTGAAAGATGGCATTCAGCTGTCATGTGTGCAGACCCTATCACTGTGATTGACCTGGCTGTGGGGAAAGTGCTCTCTATGGCCTGTGCCCTCATTTGGGTACCCTCATCAGGCCGTCTGTCGCCTGTGCGCTCAGCACAGACTGCGTTCAGTTAGTTGGAGGTCGCCAGCCAATCGGAACAGCGGTTCACTGATATCAATGAGCCTCAATGAGGCGCGGTCACTCAAACAGCCTGTTCTTGGTAAAGCTCGTCAGAGGCGCTGGAGAATGTAAAAATGTATCGACGTTGTTTTCGGTACTTACAACCACACAAACGTCTTCTTGTGAGGGAACTGGGATTTGAACTCCCAAGCGTGTAGGTTTGATTTCCAGGTGTGGCTCTGCTATTGTACCCTGTACTTGCTTCAGTAAATATGAGCCTTGATGGATCGTATGTAAATAAAAATAACGTCAGCCAAAACACGATTGACAACCCACAAAGTCAATAAGAGCTGATTAATAATTAACCTATTTAGTGTGTGTTAATTTTGAGCAGAGAATTCTGAACGTAGAGTCACATATTCGTGCTGACGGGCTCTGGAACGGGTGAATGTGAGTATCCGTGCTCTGCGTTCAGCAGACGGGAAGTGTGACGTGGGGATTGATATCTACTTCCTGTCCTGTGTGTGGTTCTGCCGGGATGTGTCCGAAGGTTCTCTAATCGGAAGATGAGTACTCTCAGGTCGACCACGCATTGAGGAACGGAAGGAAATGTCAGATACATCTCACTGTATGTGAAACAGGGCTGTTAGAATCCAGTTATGTAGTCAGTTGGGGTGACTTCCTTGTCTTTCTGCTTGAATGATGTCCTTTTGACTTTCTCTGAATTTCTTTTTCCCACCTCTTCTCTGCCACGTATTGAGGCCCATTTCTGCCAGAGGAGGGTGCCAGCAAATCAATGTGGAAAATCTATAGTTGGTCCAGCATAGATATCCATCTATTATTTTGTTTTTTTACATCTATTTGGGGTTTACAGAATCAAGGAAACTTTGGCTGCGTATTGCCAAAGCTATACGTATGTGTTCTTCATTCTGGTCAGTTTTACACCATTCATGTAATTATGCAATGTCACTCGCATTGCTAATAGCGTAAGCATTGTACATACAGTGCATGTGTAGTGATACACTGCCAGTGTTATTGTTTGAACCCAAGGCTCGATAATCACATTCCATAACCAGTGCTCTCTTTTGATGTACTTGATAATGGAAGTTTGCCTAGAGAACAGAGCACAGAGTATAGGGTAAGACACTAAACTCATGTTCTGGAGGGATGTCTGCTCTGTAGCACGCTGTGGTTTGTTTTTCTGACAGGTTAGCGCTCTCTTTCTTCACTTTCATTTATTTTCCACTCCCCCGAAGCCCCAGCAATGAGAAGAGGGATGTAGTAAGGCTCTCTAAACGTGTCGTTTGTTACACAGGTAATTTCTGAGGAAGGTGTCAGCTTTAAGGTCAGTCTCTCTCCTCCTCCTCCTCTCTCTGTCGTGGTGCCGTCTGTACTGTGCTGTGTGCTGTCTGTTCTGGCTGCTGGTTGGTTGATTGTGAGCTGATTGACAGGCCTCCCGGCGTATTGGGTAACGGTGTGGGAGGGCCTGGGCTGTAGCTGTGCTGAGTAGTGCTGCTTTGAGGCGCAGAACTCATCCTGCGTGTAGGGGGGTCAGCTGAAATCAGGCTACGAACACTTCCCTGCTTTAATATCTGCCTTTCTGCATTCAGTGTCACTAATCCCCTCAGGCCAGTGTCCTCCGAACCTTCCAGGAATCGTCCTGTTAAGAAAAGCACGTTCTTGTGTAGCTGTGCTCCAGTTATACCTGGAAACCAGGTAGCTGTTAGAATGTGATTTCTGTGTTTGTGCAAATGTATGGTGACCTAGCTTAGAGGATCTTGTTCTTGAGGTCCTAAACAAATGGTGCTCGTGAAGGGAATTCTCTACTTCTGCAAATTGTTGTTAACCACCATTTTCTAGATTTAGAAAGGGAGAAAATAAGGAAGCTTTGAGTTGATGTCGAATTTTTGACCCTGTATGTGTGTGTGTGTGTGTGGGTGCATGTCTGTGTGCGCCCCGTGTTTGTGTGTGTGTGTCCATATGTGCGTGCCTGTGTGCGCATGCATATGTGTGTGTGTGTGTGTGTGTGTGTGTGTGCGCGTGTGTGCGCGTGTGTGCGCGTGTGTGCGCGTGTGTGTGCGTGTGTGTGCGTGTGTGTGTGTCTGCACCGCTGCCTGTGTGCGTATGTGTGTGTGTGTGTGTGTGTCTGCACGGCTGTGTGTGCGTGCGTGTGTCTGCACGGCTGTGTGTGTGCATGTGTGCCTGTGTGTATGTCTGCACGACCGTGTGCATGCGTGTGTCTGCACGGCTGTGTGTGTGCATGTGTGCCTGTGTGTATGTCTGCACGACCGTGTGCATGCGTGCGTGTGCACGACTGTGTGTGTGCGAGCGTGTGTGTGCGTGCGCTGCAGATCGTGGGGAACGGCAGTGAGCAGCAGTTGCAGCGGGAGCTGGAGGATGTTCTGATGGACCCGTCTGTGGCCGAGCAGGTGGGCGGAGCTGGGGGGGACCATGGCGACGGCCCAGGGTACCCCACCACAGCCGCACCTCTACAGGTGTGCCCCGCACCCCCCGGCACCCTCCCCAAACTGGAGCTGCCCGTGCAGTCGCAGGAGGGCGAGTACGCGTACAGGGGTGAGCAGTAAACACACCGCACTCTGTCTAAAGCTCTGCTTCTACTGCCCTCTTCTGGCTGCATGAAGAACAGCAGGCAGTTGTTGGAGAATTGTACAAACCAAAGTATACATAACCTGATTGTCCGGTGCATTAACATATCTGTGTTTAAAATATCTGTATAGCAGTTGCTAATCTGATGCTTTTCACAGTCAACCTTACTTGCAGTGTATCAAAAACTCTCAAAAAATATTTTTGAATGATTTTGGTTTAACTGTCAAAATAGTTGGGGGGGGGGGGGGTTGTTTCAAGGGGGAAAAGAAACTGAAAAAAATCTGTAGGAACAATCTTCTTCTGCTGTACAAGTTCTGAGCTCTAATCTACATCATCAGGGATTTTGGTCTCTTGGTGTGCTATTTTAGCACCGATCAGGCGTATGCTCCAGCACCCAGTACAGTAATGGTGGCAGTGAAATGTTGCGTGGCGTTTCGTGCGTCCTCTCCTCCCCCCCCCCATGCAGACGACTCGTCGGAGGCCAGCCCCAGCACCCCGGTGCTGGACGAGGGCAGCGTGGTGTTCAGCCAGCTCACGTACCTGGGCTGCGCCTCGGTCAACGCCCCCCGCAGCGAGGTGGAGGCCCTGCGCATGATGAGCATCCTGCGGGGGCAGTGCCAGCTGCCCCTCGACGTCACGCTGTCCGTGCCCGGAGTCTCCGAGGGCACCGTCAGGTGAGGGGGCCTCTCCGCCTGGACCAGCCCCAGGGCTCCATACAGACACATCATGTACACCTTACCACTTAGGACCAGCCCCAGAGCTCCATACAGACACATCATGTACGCCTTACCACTTAGGACCAGCCCCAGGGCTCCATACAGACACATCATGTACACCTTACCACTTAGGACCAGCCCCAGGGCTCCATACAGACACATCATGTACGCCTTACCACTTAGGACCAGCCCCAGGGCTCCATACAGACACATCATGTACGCCTTACCACTTAGGACCAGCCCCAGGGCTCCATACAGACACATCATGTACACCTTACCACTTAGGACCAGCCCCAGGGCTCCATACAGACACATCATGTACACTTTATCACTAAGGACCAGCCCCAGAGCTCCATACAGACACATCATGTACACCTTACCACTTAGGGCCAGCCCCAGGGCTCCATACAGACACATCATGTACACCTTACCACTTAGGGCCAGCCCCACAGCTCCATACAGACACATCATGTACACTTTATCACTAAGGACCAGCCCCAGAGCTCCATACAGACACATCATGTACACCTTACCACTTAGGGCCAGCCCCACAGCTCCATACAGACACACCATGTACACTTAGGAGCAGACCTGGGTCAAATACATCGTTGTTTTGGATTCAGTTACCTTTCTACGCTGTACTGAGCTTGTCTGGTGTATTGGAACCTATGAAATGCTCTCAAGAGGTGCTTTTTGTCCTCTTAGTTGGCTCAATTGCACCAGAATAGATCAAACGAGCACTGAAAAGTATTTGAATCCAAACCAATTCCGTATTGGACCCAGGTCTGCTTAGGACGTACGTTATAGTCTGCGTGGATATGAAGGCTCGGTGATTTAGCAAAATATTAGCTTTTACGCCATTGAAATTCCACAAATACCTGCAGGCTTTACTTTATTTATAATAACACAGATGTTCAGGAAGGGTAGATGTTGTGTAAGGAGAAATTCACCTTGGACTCTCTCACAGTTCAGGGGGTTGTCATCATTTCAAGTCATCATTTATTTAAAGCGCATTTCACAGAAGTCCCAACACACTGTGCATTTAAAAACCGGGGAGTGTAAAAGATAATACATAATGATTAACATTACAACAGCATAACAGCAATAACAGAACAAGAACAACAACAGCAAAACCAGAACAATGTGAACTAATGAAGGGTAGTGTCTGCTGTGGCTTTCTGCCAGACGAGTGTCCTTCAACCAATAACTCGTATTCCCTTTCTGATCCCCCAGGCTCTTGGACCCTCAGTCGAGCACAGAGATCGCCAACTACCCCATCTACAAGATCCTGTTCTGCGTCCGCGGGCACGACGGCACGTCAGAGAGCGACTGCTTCGCCTTCACCGAGAGCCACTACAACTCCGAGATCTTCCGCATCCACGTCTTCCGCTGCGAGATCCAGGAAGCGGTGAGGAGCCCCAGTTCCTCGCCTCTGCCTGCAGTTCCGCTGCTAAACTGCAGGGGGAGCACTGAGCACAGAGCTGGGCTGACCCTGTTCATATAGTATATTCACAGCTTGTGTGTGTCAGTTGATGGTTATAGGATTTTTCTTATTCAATCGGCTATCTATTAAGGCCTAAAGAATATGGTGTATGGATTCTTTAGCCGATCAATGGCTTGAATGAACGACGGGTGCCGAGAACTACCCGAAAACCAGTGTACACTGCGGCCCTCCAGGACACCTCCGTTCTAGACCTATGAATACACTTAGTGCTTCCCAGATTTGGGGAGGAGGGGTGGCTCACGTCCTCTGGGGAGCGTTAGGAGCTGGGCTGTGAGTGTGAGGCTCGCTCGTTTCCCACCCCGCAGGTCAGCCGGATATTGTACAGCTTCGCCACGGCCTTCCGGCGGTCGGCCAATAAGACGCCTCTGTCGGGCCAGGCCCCGCCCCTCACGCCCGACAGCGATGTCTTCACCTTCACCGTCAGTCTGGAGATCAAGGAGGACGATGGGAAAGGCACTTTCAGGTGAGACGCGGGGCGGCGTGTTGGGGGGGGGGGAGAGGCTCAAGTGGTGGTTGATTTACACAGCACACAAGCGGACCTCAAACTGGTCCCCTTCCTGTTCTGTAGCCCATCTCCCAGCACACAAGCGGACCTCAAACTGGTCCCCTTCCTGTTCTGTAGCCCATCTCCCCCACCAGTGTCCCTCTGGTTTTATGAATCGGCCGGGATGTAGATTGATGATGTTTTCGGAAACCTCTGTGAAGATTATGGCTTTTAGGTGATAAAATTAGCAGGAAGCCACTCTTCTTGGAAGTGAGGACACATCCTTCCGCCAATTTATCATTGTGCTCAGCCTGCCCCCTGTACGCTTTCATGCTCAGAGGCTAACTCAGGCTAACGGAGCGCGCCTCCACACGGCGGTCCTCCACACAGCGGTCACTGCGCGTGTAGCTGGAGCGGATCTTACTGATCCCAGTGCAGTCCTGCTTCCCCCGCCTCCACAGTCACGCCGTTTAGACGGGAGCCGATGAGCTGAACTGAGTTCAGTAAGTGACAGTGTTCACCCCTGCGCAGTTTCATACCCTGAGCCTGTTCTGTTTGAGTAATATGACATGACACTCTACATCCCTTGAGTGGAAAAAATGGCTAATTCTGAGCCCCCTGGTTTTGACATGACTCAAATATTTATTTTAATACCTCGCAAGAATGAAATAATTTTGTCTCTCAGTGAACTTCAAATACTAACGTACTAATGGTGCCTTGAAGGGAACATTACTGTGCAAGTTCCACTTTAGATGTGTAGTTAATGAGCTAGCTAAAATATTCAACATCAGGGCATTGTGAAGTACGCCATTTACTTATTAGTGTAGCTTGCTAATTACCTAATTAGCCTATGCTATGCACCCTTTAGAAGTGCCTCAGAAATAGGCAATGAAACCCTCAGTGTTGGAGCGCTGCAGTGTTGAGCTCTCCATACAGTGTGTCACTGGTTCAGGCTCTCATATCTCCCCTCCATCTTCAGCCGTCTCAGGCCGGCTGCTCCACCCTTCCCTCCCAAAAATATTTTTTTGCCTCTAAAAAGAGCGGGTTCCTTTTCTTACTCAATCAGCACAATCTCCCTCAGCTGTTCCGAAAACAAAAAAATGATTTATTTTCGGAACGTCCGAGCCCTCAAAACAAACTCCGTCGCTGATTGGAATCGGCAAGCGCTCTGTTCTGCGGAGTAAAACAGGATGTAGGCGGCTCTGTTGAGCAGAGGTAAGAGCGCGGGACCAGGAGGCCGAGGGGTCAAACCCTGGGCGCGTCAGCCCTGTTTTATCTACGAATGATTCGTTCTTCCAGAGCTGGGGTCTCCAACGCGACAGGGTCCGCTGATTTTTGTTGTTACTTTGGACTTAATCGATTAGAGCAGTTGATTTCACAGTTAACTCGCCTCACCTGGTTACTTGGGTCTCAACGGGGTGCTGATTTGAAGGTGAAAATAAAAACCAGAAGACCCAGTATCTCTCCAGGACCAGGGTTGGAGACCAGCAGTTGTGTACCTACATGCTGAAATCCCTCTGGATCAACCTAATTTATACTTTTGTTTCCGAGCATGATTTAGGAAGTAGGAGTGCTGTGACCTCTGATCCTCTGGTTATAGGTTCTGATGACCCCTGACCCAGATGTAGTTTTGCCGACATATGCAGAGATCTTTAAAATGATTTAAAACTGCTTTGGCCACGGTGCTTATTTTTATCCAGCGTAACTCTGGTCCCTGCAGGGTGGTATGTGTGGGCTTGCTCTGTACTTAGGTTTTGCAGAAGTAACTTGTCAACACATGTCAGCTATCCTCATTAACCCTCTGAATGACCCGGAAGACTCCGTTAACATTTCTGTGCAGAACAGCGAGGCCTTGTGCACTAGGAGCCCACAGAGGAGGGCTGTGGTGCTTTTTAAATCTGAACTCACCATTACCCTGCATATTATTACTACAGTAGAGCACATTGTTTTTGGATTCTCCTTCTTTGCATGTGTGAACTGAAGTATTTTAGATGGCTACATTAAGGGCTCATTAGAAAAAAGTGAATTGAGTATGCTAACATGTTAAAGTGTCTGCAGAACGGCCTGTGTACCGTTTACTGTTTGTATATATCTATCCACGTATATGTGCGTGTCATGTATAGAAATATGAATCTAATAAAACTTTAGATAAAATACGATGTCTACAATGTTCCATTTTGGTGTTGCAGTGCCGTGTCAAAAGACAAAGACAAGCAGAGCTTCAAACTGCGTCCGGGGATGGACAAAAAGATCGTCATCTGTGTGCAGCAGACTTCCAACAAAGAGCTGGCCATCGAGAGGTAACGCAGGCTCGTATTTTTAACCAGGAATTTAGTCTCCATAGAGACATTTCAGTTTACGTTTAATAACTGGCTATTCATAACAAATCATAACTCGATTACGAAGAGCGAGCGCGTTTCTCCTGTGTTTTGGAGCTGAAGGACTCTGCTTCTCTGCTCTGAAATCGAGGGTGATGTGGAGGTGAAGTACGCCTTTCTCCCCGTCTGTGGGAGTATGAAGTTAAACAGCCGTTTCAGAGTGCTTTATTGGAGAGTGCCTGCCTAATTTGCTTCGCTTTAATAAGGCGGCTGTGTTCTGCCGATGTGATTTATCCGGCCTGTGTCTGCCATTATCGCTCCACGGTCCTGTATTGGTTGAGAAGCACCCCTCTCCGAAACTGAGCTGTCGCCGTCTGCTCATGTAGGAATTCCTCATCAGTCTGCGCTCCGTATGAGGGGGCTCTGTGGGTTACCCTGCTGAATTCTGCACACGTACGGCCGTGACATTAGCTCAGGAGGAAGGAACCTGACCAGGGCCGCCCAGTAGCCCCTGGCGAGCTGGACGGTGCCTTGCTTGTCAGCCTATCGGCATTGGAGTGTGTGTGTGTGAATGGGTGAATTAGAGGCATTAGTTAGCGTCGTTGGCGTGCTGCGTGCTCGTGTTAACGTGCCGGCTCCGTGTGTTCCAGGTGTTTCGGGCTCCTGTTGAGCCCAGGTAAGGACGTGAGGAGCAGCGATATGCACCTGCTGGACCTGGTGAGTGTTGGGCTCTGAGACCCCAGCCCTGTCCCCCTCCCTCCCCCCGTAGCCTCCCTCCCTCTCTCCCCCCGGACCCCTCTGCTCACCGGGTCCTTCCGCGCTTCCTCCTGCAGGAATCCATGGGAAAGAGCTCCGATGGGAAGTCCTACATCATCACGGGGAGCTGGAATCCCAACACGCCGCAGTTCCAGGCCGTGAACGAGGAGACACCCAAAGGTAGGAGCCTTGGGCATATGCGCCTGTCAGCCTGGACTGGCACAGACATGGGCTGCCTCCAAAATCGCATATTATCTTACTATTTAGGGTGGCAAAATATTAGTCTGTCCGAAACCATAGCTGTATAAAAGACTTTGCTAAAGCCACCCAGATGCCACACTACATTTGGTGAAATACTGGACACTATGCCGGCAAGAGTATCCCACGGTGCATTGTGCTAGGTCATGACCCAAGCAAACAGAAGTTATGGGATTCTAATAAAAATAAATAAGTTAATGTTGTGTTGTGTGTTCACTTTCCCTGTGGTGTAGATAAGTTCATGTACATGACGACGGCGGTGGACCTGGTCATCACGGAGGTGGAGGAGCCGGTGCGGTTCCTGCTGGAGACGCGGGTTCGAGTGTGTTCCCCCAGCGAGAGGCTCTTCTGGCCCTTCAGCAAGCGCAGCTACACTGAGACCTTCTACCTGAAACTCAAACAGGTGAGAGATCGTAGTCCTGACACTCTAACAGGGGAGAGAGGTCTGAATCTCATAACAACCTCTCTTCAAGAGCGGCAAGTCTTTGTGGGTACAGGTAATGCACAGCTACACTGAGACCTTCTACCTGAAACTCAAACAGATGAGAGAGCTTATTCCTGACACTTTACCAGGGGAGAGAAACTTGAGTCTCAAAATGGCCACTGTTCAAGAGCTACTAACAACGTTAAAGGTAATGCACAGATAATGCGAATATAGCCGTGTTGAAGCTGGTTATATGTCCTAACCAGTGGTCTCCAGCCCTGGTCTTGGTGGAGAACTACAGGGTCTGCTGGTTTTTGTTGTCACTCTGCACTTAATCCATCAATTAGGGCAGTCGATTACACAGTTAACTCACCTCACCTGGTTACCTGGGTCTGAACAGGGTGCTGTTTTTTAGGTGAAAATAAAAACCAGAAAACCCAGTATCTTTCCAGGACCAGGGTTGGAGACCAGTGAGAACCCTTCTAGTATAGTTCTTAGGCTCTCTAAACCCCTCTCATCCTCGGTGTGAATGAATGTATCGGGGCGGGTTTGATTAAATGTGGTGTGCTGTGTCCCTCGTCTTCTTCCAGATGGAGAGGAAGGATCGGAAGAGCAACTCGGACACGCTGTACGAGGTGGTGAGCCTGGAGAGCGAGTCGGAGCGGGAGAAGAGGAGGACCACGGCCAGCCCCGGCCTCCCGCAGTCCGCCTCCCATGGCTCCATGGTGCCCTCGCCCCCCGAGGACGACGAGGAGGAAGGTGGGCCTCTCCGGTGCTCCTTCTGCCCCACGTGGAGCCAAAATGGCTCCTGCTTCCTCACCCCCTCGAGCATCCGCTGCACCCTTCAGTCAGTCAGCTCTCTCTGTGTCTGTTTCCGTTTCACTGCTTCCTTCCTTTCTGTCTCCTAGACATTACATCACACTACAGCTATTTAGCAGACGCTTTTATCCAAAACGACTTACAGTTGATTACACTAACAGGGGGGCAATCTCCACCTGGAGCAATGTCGGGTTAAGGGCCTTGCTCTCAAGGGCCCAACAGCTGTGCGGATCGTACCGTGGCTACACCGGGGCTTGAACCACCGACCTTCCGGGTCCCAGTCAAGCACCTTAGCCACGAGGCGATACGCCCCCTTATCC
Source organism: Conger conger (assembly GCF_963514075.1). Lineage (NCBI taxonomy): Eukaryota > Metazoa > Chordata > Actinopteri > Anguilliformes > Congridae > Conger > Conger conger. The sequence continues at coordinate 5,793,331 of NC_083771.1, forward strand.
CCTATGGAGCCGAAATGGCTCCCCCCTTCCTCACCCATGCTGCAGTCTTTATCGCGCTCTCCGTGTCTTGTGTTTCCGTCTCTTCCCCCTGCCCCGCCCGTCTGTCCATCTCACCGCTCCCTTCCTTTCCGTCTCCCAGACAACGACGAGCCGTTGCTCAGCGGGTCGGGGGACGTGTCGAAGGAGTGCGCCGAGAAGATCCTGGAGACCTGGGGAGATCTGCTGACCAAATGGTGAGGGCAGCGCTGAGGCCGTGTCCCCTGGGCCGGGCCCCTCACCGGGACGGGGGGTCACATTGTTTCAGTCAGCGCTAGAGCGGTGGTCCCCAAACTCGGTCCTGGGGGCCCCCCCGTGTATGCCGGTTTTTGTTCCAACCACAGTTGCAACACAGAACTTATGGTGTATAGCATGAACAGGGGAATTTCGTTCTTCATGGCATGCTTAGCTTCTGTATGTCTGACATAATGTGACTTAAGAGGGTACCTAATCCCATGAAGGGTCAAGAACTCATTTTTTTGTCTTTTATTCTTCAAGGTACAATAAGTAAGATTTTTGTGTTACAAGACCATTGTAAATCTCATTGTAAAGCTCACTGACATATTGACTATGATTATAGTCCTTAAATTCTAGTTTCAGGCTCATTGGTTGAAAATCGGTTCTAATTGCCTCAGCCAATGGCGCGTTTCAACAGAAAAGGGGGAGGGATAAACAGTGTTATGGTTTGAGGGTGTTTGTTGCTGCAATTCCTCTATATCTTTAGAAGTTCAAAATTACCTATTGTATCTTTAAATAGATTGTTTTTTCCCTAATACTTGGGAATTCCCTTTTGCAATGTAAAGTGCCCCTTCACAATTTGAATGTGAAGAACATTATACACCAGATCATGCTTGACTTGTAGTCCAGCAAGTCCTGCTAAAAATGTTCAATGTCTACGGCAACATTTTTGATGCATTCGATATGGAGGAAGCCTGGCTGGATTTCATAGCTGTTTGAAGTTATTTTATGCTAAATATGCTTTCACATGGGATATGAGGGTTAGCATGTAGGTTAATCATTATGATGCAGCTGAGAAGGAATGGTTATTTTGGTGTTATAATTAATAAAGGACTTATGCGTCGCATTAATTCCGATCCCTCTGGAAATGGTTTATGAAATGTATTTCCCGAGAGATGAATGATTTATCTTAGATTCTTCAACTACAGGACAGGAAAGAAGGTCATATGAAAGCATTCATATTCTTTTTGATGTTTTTGCTATCTAGAAAATGAACATCATTTAAAAGTAAAACAACAAAAGGTCTTGACAAGTGATGCTTTTTGTGTTGAAACGATTGGAAAATTTGCAGCTAAATGAAAAATGTCACTGACTGCTGTGGCCAGTTGTCTCCTTTTGTGCCAGAATATTTTGGATGGTGTGTTAAAGGGATAAGTAACTTTCTGGGGTTTCATTTTTGTCACGAAACACTCGCGAGTTCAATGGACCAATTACGGAGCCTTATGTCATCGTTAGCTCATTAGCATTGGCGCTAAGACTCTGGGCGCCAGGCTAATTATAACCCCCTGCCTGGCAAGGTGCTGGTCACGGGCAGCTGGGGAGTGTGTGAATCAAGTCCTCGACGTTGTTTGCTTGCCCTCCTTTTTCAAGTCCTCGATGTTGTTTGCTTGCCCTCCTTTTCTGTTTAACACTCTTCTTGTGCAGATGTTTTCGTTGAACATGTCCTGTTTTTGCCAGAGGATGTTTTTAATACTCGTCGCTGTGAGGTTCGAAAGGAGAGTAGTCAGCCAAATAAAATTACCAAGTCACTGGCAGCACCCTGGGGCCAATGGGGCTGAAAGCTTTTCTCTCGTAAGTTTATGTGAACGTTTTTATGGGCATCATAAAGAAAGAAAAACACATTTTTGCCGACAGTGTGTAACGTGCGCCGTGGACTGCAGTCACCCACATCACAGGGGGCTGCTCCTGACTGGTGATTCGGAGGGTCAAAGGTCAAGCCCTGGGGGGGGTCTCACAACCTCTCCAAGCTACGTGCAGTGGGCTCCATCTTTCAGCGTTCACATCGCAACTGATATCTGTATGGCTTAAGGTGAGGGGACAGATCCTTGCCTTCGTCCTCATCGAATCATTTCTTCAGGGCTTTTCATTGTGAGTAACAGCCTGACCTGGGTGGAAGCCCTTTGAACCTGTTCCCCTGAAAAGCACGCTCGGTGTTAGGTGACCTCTTGGTTGATATCTGCTGACCACTTGCTGGCCAGCGCTCCATATTTCATGAAGTCTGGGCACTGGGTTTCAAACACGGGCCTGAAACTGTCAGATGGGAAGGTAATTACCTAATTAAACAGCTGGCTTGGCAGAAGTAGGTCAGAGGAGCAGACCCTGGTTATTAAAAGAAGTTAATGCACTATTTTGACATGTTTTGTGTGTGTGTGTGTGTGTGTGTGTGTGTGTGTGTGTGTGTCACGGTGTTCTGAGTTTGTGTGTGGATGGGCTGACTGTGACATTGCACTACTGGTATGACCTTCACAGTTGAAAGCCTTTAGGGATGGAAAAGAGACTGATCTGTCTCGTCGATACACGCAGAAACGGCCAAGTGCTTGAAGCCTTCCAGAACCTTCTCTTTGCCTTATTAGGTAGACAACGGGAACTCATGACTATATTTTCCCCTTTTTCATCCCTCTCAGTAGTCCGCAGGTTCTGACCTGTGTTGTGTCAAAGTGTCCTTAAAGGAGTAACATGGTGGTTGGTCACACTTTCTATGTTTTTATATGCAATTTGCACAAGAGGGCATTGCAGAAACACGTCCGTTCTTTAGTTTTGGAGAAGTAAGCGTTTTAAATTTATCGATTCTGTATGTGAACATGAACTGGCACGGGCGCCCTAGCTCGAGGTCTTTTCCGCAAAACACATCTTTCCCAAATCCAAACAAGGAGAGCTGAAGTTACCTTTCTCCTCACCGAACGTGATTTTGGGTAAATGTTGCGCTCATTTCCCAGAAAGTCACATGTTGGTAGCAGCCATGGAAGGTGGCCAAATGCTTAATTAATACAAAAAAGAAAAACCCTATTCATGCGGAAACAATGCAGAGCACCATGACTCAATACCTACTCCCAGCTGCTGTCTGCTGATGGTCTCTTTGGCTTGCATTCTGAATCTGAGGCGTGATAAGGCGGCACACGGAGAAGGTTGAAATTTTAGCTTTATTGAGCTCCCCTTTTATCCAAAGTGACCTACAGTTGATTAGACTAAGCAGGGGACAATCCCCTCCGGAGTGATGTGGAGTGAAGGGCCTTGCTCAAGGGAAGCACAGACGAACATGGTTTATAATAGGGTAATAAACAAGCCTAAGGTTTCATCATGAGCTGTGGTTTTAAGATCTTCCATCCATCCTTCCATTTTCTTTACCCGCTTATCCTGAACAGTGTCGCAGGGGGGCTGGAGCCTATCCCAGCATACATTGGGCGAAAGGCAGGAATACACCCTGGACAGGTTGCCAGTCCATCGCAGTGCACATTAGACAATTTAGACTCTCCAATCAGCCTAACCTGCATGTCTTTGGACTGTGGGAGGAAACCGGAGTACCCGGAGGAAACCCACACAAACACGGGGAGAACGTGCAAACTCCACACAGAGAGGCCCCGGCCGACCGGGATTCGAACCCAGGACCTCCTTGCTGTGAGGCGGCATCAGTGCCGCCTGGATCTCGAGTGCATTAATTGCATTTATAATGGACTGGTACATATGAAGTAGGATATTGTCCATGCGCAAACCGTTCCTTAATCTCCCCGCAACACTTGCCTAATTAAACCCAGACTCCTTTGGTTTGATGGGTGGAGATGAGAGAGATTGGTTTAGGAGAGTGACAGAAAGGCTCCCTCACACAGCCTCTACACACACACACACACAGACACACACACACACACACCCACACCCACACCCACACCCACACCCACACACACAGACACATACACACACACACACAGAGACACACACACCTACGCACACACACACACACACACACACACAGACACACACACACCCACACACACACACACACACACACACACACACACACACACGCACACACACAGACACACACACACCCACACACACACACACCCACACTCACACAGGCACACACACACACACCCATAAACACACACACACACAGACACACACCCACACCCACACACACACACACCCACGCACACACACACACACGCACACACAGACACACACACACACACATGCACACCCATAAACACACACACACACACACCGCACACACATATGTGCGCAGAGGCGTACAGACCCACACGCACACACACACACATATGTGCACACAGACACGTGCAGACACACACAAATACGCACACACACATACTGACTCACAAATACGCATGCACACAGGCACACAGACACACACGTATGCGTGCACACGCACACACACATACAGACACACGCACGCACGGACCCTGCTAATTGTAGAACTGATTCATGTGAGGAAAATTAGCCCTCTGATACAGGAGATATCTTTAATCTCTCGAGGCAGGGAGGCAAAGAAGCGATTTCTTAAATCCAGATAATAAGGTTATTAAAATCTTAATTCCATTTACAACTGTGATAAGCCACATGTTGCCCTTAATAAAAGGCTTCAGATTAATCAGATGGGAAAAGCTCTGAAATGTTAGTAAAGAGCGGCCTTGTGTACTGACCTGCCCGGGGTGAGCACATGCTGTCTGAGGGGAGTGCACATGCAGTACTGTACAGCCTGATAAAACATCCGTCTTTACACTCTTACTTCCACTGAGAACGAACAACTTTTAGCATTGTTCCTTTTATAAACACTTTGGCCGATTATAGGCATGATGCTTTAAAACCACATTTATTGCACCGCTTTATGTCTGCTACCAAAGACTGAATTTGTTTCGACACTGTCGATTTTTATTTATATTTTGTAATTAAGAACATCTATTGCAGGATCAGTCCGTTGGAGATGAATAGATAGCGTCTGCGTGTGTTGGTGGTGACTGCTGCACAGGCCTCCAGTACATTGCATTGGATATACTACTTATAATGCTCCCATGAAGACGGGGAACAATTAAGAATGGGACCATTTATGAAGGGTCTGTGTGCGCTGAGCTGTGCAGTGGTACCAGTTTCACCACCCATAGCTCTCCTGCAGTCACAGACATGGACAGTGGCATAGACAGTGAGAATTTGTTGTCCTCGTTTGAGAAAAACGGTGTTCTAAAATGGTGACGTAGCCCATGTATAAATAGCGTGACTGTTGGTGGTGGTGTCACCGTGAGCGAGTCGCTATGTTCTGACAGCTTATGTAAACTTTCCCAGATTTTCTGTAAATCGGTGGTGACATTCTTCCTGTGTCTGTTGGATATAAGCTCTTCTTCCCTGGAGGGTCTGACCAGGTTGGTTTGAGAAGACATTTGTATTTTTCCCAGACATCGCTGCTCTGGTTGTGTGTACGGTTGTGTGTATGGTTGATCACTTGTCAGTGATCAACATCTGCTGGTGGCAGATGTTGAACAATTCCTGTTGGCCCTTTGGATTCCTGAAGAGTAGACCTAATGCTGGCCAACTGATCACAACACGAGACAATAATTGGGCCGACTGGGTCAAGCTTACTGGGCAATCTGTTTTTAAGAACACTACAGTACATACAAAACTATAGCATTCAGGTGATCCTCACGGCTCTCAAAATGAATCTGCCGTATTTAGCGGTCCTGAGAAGGCCCTGCTGGTGAATCCGGGGCTCTGCCTTTGTCCTCAGTAAAGGTAACAATCTGCACACAATGCAGCGTTTGAGTCCTTCCCTCCCGTTCCAGACGCCAAAAAGTCACACCCCTGAAAGAGCCCTTTATGCCCTCTCGTCCCTCTGCCCTGCTCCCATGCCCTCGTAATGAGACCTCTGCCATTTCTGCTTAATTGAGTTACCAGACCTTCCTGGAATCTTTTCCTTCGGTTACAGAGTGATTACAGTCCATAAAGACGTTTCCACAAAGATGCAAGAGATTCTTTATTGCCGTTTTTAAATGGAGAATAAAACATGAAAAACAGTCTGTTCATCAGACTGTTCAAATTGTTCAGAAGATGATAGTGTTACCCTGAAAGCATGCTGTTCTCAAATGTCCTGCAATTCACTATGGGGCCTTGGTGACTTAGCACAGGAGTAAGGTATCTGCCTGGAGTCAAACATTGAAAAAAGCCAAGTGATTCCGTCATTCATTAGGGGTAGGCTGTATTTAGGATTTCTTGGGAAAATGCTGTAAACTTCTGATGCAGTTTCTCAGCTAATTATTTTTTGCCCGAGCCAAGTTGTCTGCGCAAAAGAAAATTCTGGTATATTACAACTGTTGAAATGGGTGTTTCTCTTTCAGTAAGCCATCTGTGTAATTAAAGGTGTGTCATACTTCCTACAGATGGTATCTGAAATGGCATCAACTCTCTGTTTGGGGTTTGGGGTGGGCAGTGCAGTGGACTGGGTGCTGAGTGAAATGGTTGAGGTTCTCGGAGACGATCAGGCTATGGACTTGTGTTGTATTGGCTGTATTCTGAAGAATGCTTTGATTGATACTGAAGGACTTTGATTTGAGTCTTGGACTTCTCAGGTCCTGATCACTTATACCCTACCCTCATGTCCTGCATCCCCCTAAGTGTAATGCTGTATTCCCATGGATCATGCTAGACTGTAGATAGCAGAACGGCACTTTTGGGACAGTACCGGATAAAAAAGTGGCAGGACTGAAAGGTTACAAATAAAATATACGTTGCTCTGGTGATGTTGCTTGATAATTGTCCTATACAGCCAGTTTCCAACATGGATGGGTAAAGGATTGTGTTTGGTATAGGCCTTTATCTAAATTGGGTGGATATAGTGTTGTGTTGTTTTGTTGTGTCACGTCCGTTTTGGAATTTCATTCACGACAACGGTAAAAAGTGAAATAATTTTAAACTTCAGCGGCAAGTGCCGTCAGCCGCAGAGTTCTTTTCCTGTCCTAATCACACTTTACCGCTGTGCTCTTGTCCACTACAACGACGTCCCGCTTGCCGTCTACTGTCCGCCGTGATCCATGTGAACGCAGCAGAAGACCGCTTAGTGCGGTAGCACCGAGGCTTTGGGGATAGTTTAACGGCGTGTGTCCCGTTGCAGGCACCTGAACCTGGCGGTGCGGCCGAAGTCCCTCCCCGCGCTGGTGCGCAGCGGCGTGCCAGAAGCCCTGAGGGGGGAGGTGTGGCAGCTCCTGGCCGGTTGCCATAACAATGACCACCAGGTCGAAGAGTACCGTACCCTCATCACCAAGGTAAGCCTTTTCCTCTCTTACGACCTATAACCCGTGAACAGTGCCCGGCTGGACAGTATCTCGGGTGAGAACGTTCCAGAAGGCGGCCTGGTCTGGGTTGAGCTGGGTTGCCACGACTCTGGGAATATTGGGAGATATTTGATGGTACAGAGTATAAAACTGATTTGAAATTACTGGTTAGTCTCAATTTGCGCTGAGACTCTTTGTTGTGGTTAATGACTTTCTTCATAGCTTCTGTCACAGTTTGCTGAAGCTGTAGAAACGAAGGGCTGCATTGATTTTGGTTCCTGAAAGGGCAGTGTTTTGTATAGCTGCTTGAATTTAGCTTCTCTTTGGCCTTTGGCTCGATGTGTTTACACTGGAGCTCTGCGGGTCATGTGGCCCGGTCATTTACGACGGGGGTGACCTGCTGCACCGTGGGGCTTTGGGTTTTCCACCACCTCGCTAGCTGCTGGAGCAGCGACTTCGCATGGGGTGCAGTCTGCCGGCTGGGCTCCCGTTAGAATGTCTCCACAGAGGAACCCGGATCTGTGTAACTGAGAAGACTGCCCGACACCACATAAACAAAGAGCTGTGTGAATTAGCTCATGTCTACTCTTACCATCTCCAAAGCGTAGGTACAGGGGTAGCAGTCACTGTCCCTCTCTTGCTGAGGAGCTACCAGAATGAGGGTCTGGGGGAGTTCCATGTTGACATCTGTATGTTTTGTGCGGGAGTTGCAGTTTTTGCTGGGGTCAGGAGACAGGAGATGAGTAATCTCGCTGGCTATGTCTCCATTAGCGGTGACAGTCCTCTATTGTCGAAAACTGGACAAGCCTGGCTCTTGTCCTCAGTCTTCTCCTGCAGTGGGAAGAGACGGCTGCTTTTCCACTGCGCTGCGTCGGACCGCGCTGAGCGTGCTGTTCGTTTCTGCTGGTCGCCATGGCGTTGCCTCTCATACGACTCCCTCCCTCTCGCTCTCCTCTGTCATGAAGCCACTATCGTTCTTTCTCCACCTGGCCAGCCTGTGTTTGCATTAACATTCTGCCCAGGACACTGACCCGGGAACGGCTGGCAACTGGTCCCGAGGAGCGCCGTCAAACCTGCTTCAGTGAGATGGAGAGTAAGCGTCTTACAGTTGATTAGACTAAGGAGGCAATCCCCGCTGGAGCAATGTGGGGTTAAGGGCCTTGCTCAAGGGAGAGACAGCTGTGCAGATCTTACTGTGGCTACGACTCCCAGTATCGCTCATAAAGCCCTTATCCTTCTTTCTCCAGCCAGTTTGTGTTTGCATAAACATTCTGCCCAGAACACTGATCCGGGAGCGCTTTGACCAAGCTCAATATCAGCGATCCTGTGTGGAAAAGGAACTGAACCGGGGTCATTCAGCACATTCGTTACAGCCACAACGTGATTGCAAAACTTTGTGCCAAAGAGCCGAAAGAAACGCGCTGTTCCCTCCGTGGCTTTTGATTTTGAGTTTCATAATAGCTAAACTGCATAATAGCATCACAAGCAATATCAAAGCGAAAGGGCTGGGCTATGCTAGAAATAGCATCGGCCCAATAACATTTAACAAAGGGAAATTTGTTTGCCTCTCCCAGCGGTGCTTTGTCAGAGCAACTTCCTGTTTGTGATTGCCACCCCCCCCCACTCTCCCAACACAATTGGCGGTGATTTTGAGATCTGCATTTGTCCTGATGGAGATTGTGTTCGAGAAGCTGGGTCTACACCTGCTGCACTCCTCTGTGTCCTGGCAGTTCTTTGTGTTCTCCCGCACCTTGTGGGAAACCATTGTGACAAGAGTCACATGACTGCTGGGATTGGTTGAATTTTAAACGGCGTAAACATCTTAAAATTCCTTCTATGGGGATTTGGAGTTGGAGAACTTAGGCTGTTCTTTTTTGATTTTTGACCTATATAATGATGGTAATAACCGTGGTCATTTCATAATCTAAAAAATGGTTTACAGTGACAGTCGAGGCCGTTTTCAGTGATGATTACATGCACACTAAGCTAGGCCTGTATTCTAGTCGATGTTACGGTGAGGTGAAATTATGTATTGAAATTATGTATTGACCTTTACAGATTGATTGACATTTACAGGTGAATAGGTGTTTGCTCAGAAGACGGTTGCTCCGAATGGTTGACTCTTGGGTCCACAGTGTGTGGGATTGCTTACCTTGGCGCCAGGCTTCTCTGTGTATTCCGGTCCTACCTGTGATGCCACCAGTTACGACTGCCCGAACAACTGGCCTAAGGCACTGTGCACTGGAGCACTGCTTCAGTCAGGAGGATGTGGTGGCTTGTAAAAGCGACTCGCAGTTGATTAGACCAAGCAGGAGACAATCCCCCACCTTGAGTAATGCGTGGTTAAGGGCCTAGCTGAGGGGCCCAACAGCTGTGTGGATCTTATCGTGGCTACATCGGGTGATGGAACCACCGACCTTGCGGGTCCCAGTGATGCACCTTAGCCACGAGGCTACAGGCTGCCCTGGCTGCAGCTGGCAGCGGCTCTGGGGGGAGAGGGCAGGGGCAGGTTGCTGGGGGGGTTAGCAGAAGTGACTCTCTCTACGGCAGAGCTGGGAGACGGTGAAGGCGGAAGGCCTGTGTGCTTTTTCCTCCTTCTCCATAACTCTCCGGAGTCTCTGCAGAGTCCTTGCAGTCAGTCAGACTTATTGTTTTCCTCCTGGATTCTTTCACACCCACTGAGGACCAAAGAGAATGTTTTTGCTCTGTGTGTTCTGGGCCCCTACTGAAGTTCCTCACTCATTGGGAGCAAAACTGATTTCCTCATTAGGAGTCATTAGGTGTAGCTAAATGGTAACCGATTTCTGAAGCCGTGAGCTTTCTCTGTCAGGCTTACTTACTGCCCTGCCCTTGTGTTATATTTGTTAACGTGTAGTTTTTGTGTACATCCTTGCTAAATAAAACTTGTTGAAGGCAAAACAAAAACAAACAAATATTACCATTCCTCCATTTTTGTTTAGCATGGACGATTCACAAGGTGAATGGCAGACCTTTTCTGGTAGGATTACATGTGAGGATTCTCGGTTGATGTTGCCAGGATAAAGCATTGAGAGTATGCTGTTGAAACCCATTTGCATCAGTCATAATAATAAAGCTAACTGTGTAATTACACTGGCAAGCACAGCAACATCTAATGGTGCTCTTGGACCCTGAGATCCCTGCCAGTTTTGGTGATCTCCAACTGTCTCCCTCACTTTTCCCTTACCCTCTTGTGCCTCTGTCTGGTTCTACATGGGGGAAAGATAAGCCTATGTCGCAAGACAAGTATGGCAGCATAGTACATTGCAGTACAATGCACTTTTTCAAAAGTGTCATTCTGTAGTCGCATCATGCCAAGGGTTTGTTTTGTCATGGCTCTCTCTACGTAGTTAGTTAGCTAACTATGGTAGTTTTAATTTTATTGGATAAATATTTTCCTAACAGAATTTTTCTTTTCAATGGCTTCGTTGTAAATCTGGATTTAGCTTTGCCCTGCCTTTTCAGTCTTTAAACAAAACTGACTGTTGTGCTAAATTACTGTTTGAATCTAATTGGAAAAAATGTTTAATTGCTTTTAATATGATAAAAACTGAAGTCAGTGTGGTCATACATTAGGCTCTGACGTTTTAAGATTTGTTCCCACATCTCTTGTAAATCCCTAATGATTGGTGAACTAAAATAAATAAAATATCACATAAAAAGTTAAACAAGTATCAAAACAGACACAATATGAAACCTAGTTTGTGATGTCTGTGTTTAACATTCCAACTGTATGGGATGAGGAAAACTAGCCAATTTTGTTGTCAATGGTTTTTTCAGTATTGTAAAGACTGCTGTTAGGCTAATTGTGCTATGCTAGCACAATGCACGCTATTTGCAGAGTTCATGATGTTGCTATTTTGTTAAAATGCAATCTATTACAAGATGCGTATGGGTATTTATTATAGTGTACTGAAAAGCACTCGCTCCCTGTAAATGTAAGCTTAGATGACTTGATAGGATGCCAATTTTTCTACTCGTTCTGTCAGAATACACTTGGTGACCGGTGTAATTTTTAATTGAGAGCAATTATATATATCTATACTGCTGGTTGACCTCTTGTCCAGCACTGGTTCTTTGCCCTGGAAGGTTATTATTGAACACAAAGAGGGATTATTGTCGAGGGGGTTACGGTACTACCTTTAGCACTGGCTGGCAGGGGAAATGATGGAAATGTGCGCTTATAGAAGTGAGACACACACTGTCGAAGGAGCAATGCAAACGCACCCCGCAATGAAACGACCAGAAAGTGGCGATACGGTATGCGCACTAAGGGCAGCATTGGCCTGGTTCTAGCAGTGTGCTCCAGGTGTCTCTTTACAGAGGCAGTCAGACCAGGTGGCGGTTGTGTACAGTACAGTACGTGTTCAGAATGATCTTCTCTTGCCGTGTGCTCCAGGTGCGTCTTTGTGGCGGTGGTGTACAGTACAGTACGTGCACAGAACGAAGCCTCTCTCGCCGTGTGGAGAGGGCCGTAGTGCGCTGGGGACTGGGTACCCGCGGGCCAGAGCGATGTTTTTCCAGTCCGTTTGTTTGTGTGCCGGCTGGCTCGGGTTATGAGATGTGACTGCCGTTACGTAAAGTCAACACCCCCAGGTGGCTGGCCCAGGTGGCTGCAAGATGTTCTTCCCCCCCCCCCCCCCAGTCTGACGTTTGTCCAAATAAACTCGGTCCTGTAGCCTCTGGGCTGAGAGTAGGGGGCAGAAGACACAGTCTACGGTCCGCCCACGCTGCGGGCAGTGTCCCTCCCCACGAAACACGCAAGCGTTAGTCCCTCAGAAGGACGTCTGTGCGGCGCTTCCGTTTCGCTATTCGGCAGGTTTTAAAAGCTTGCGTTGGCTGCGAGGACAATCATTCCTCCTCTACCTGTATTTTCACAGAATGAACAGGGCGGTGGGGGATGGTGCTATTGGATGATTACTCTTGATGATGTAAAATGTGGTTTCTAGTTTCATAATCTCGAAATGCAAGCTTTTCTCTTTTTTTGAGAGTGGTAGGATGTGTAGAACAGGGCCTGAGACTGCAGCGCGGTGTCAATGTGAGATGGGATTTAGATTAAAATGGCGTCCGATATCATTGCATTCAGTGTAATTGTGGCGAGTTGCAGTGTGGCGGCACTGATTTATTGGCTGATGACAAAGAATGTTTTTGGAGAGAGAGAGAGAGCGGTTGTGAAGACGATCAATGCTTTATATCGTTTTGGGCTTTTTAATACGATGGATATTTTAGCCTGGCCTTCGCAGAACCGTGTTCAGAGGCCTTTCAGAGACAGTGGAGGGAACCGGGAGGAAAAACAAGTCAGAAAACATTAGGCTGTCTGAACATTCTGCTTTCTCTACAGTTCTTTGTGGCTCTAATTGTCGTTCCATACAGTATGTCCTGCTCTTCATCCAAAACAAAGGAACAGTACAGTTTGTACGTATTTGGACAGTGACACATTTTACCCTCAAATTAAAGCCACACGTCCGCATTCTAGCCACCCCTGAGATTTTATTTCAGCTGTTTGTTTTCTGGAGTATAGAGCTAAAACAACGAAAGAAAATGTGTCACTGTCCAAATACTTACGGACTGCTCTGCATATAATGTCAGTGGTGTCTATCAGCGCTCAAGGTGGAATGGCTGGCCTCTCTCTGCGGTCGTGCAGCTCGACCGGTTGCTTCCTCCTCAGGCGGTTCTGTATTGATTGGGCAGGGAATTGAGCTCGGTGCCGGTCGCAATCGCAGTCGATTGAGTATAGATCATTATACATCTATTAAATGCGCCCGTCAGTGCTGCCTATAGATTACAGTCATGCATCCGTGCCTCTGGGTACTTGCAAGGAGCAGCAGAAAGAAAGGCTCTCTTTAAAAGGGTGTTGAAATCAGTAACGGACTGGATAACTGAAGATGACTTTCAAATGGGCTCCCATCCATCATCATAAGCCTTCAGGTGCTTCAAGCTGAAAGATCTGAAATGGATAAGAAATAATAATAATAATAAAAAAAAACACATTTTGCTGTGCAGTGTCAGGTCATCCCGATACACACGGGCGGGTTGGAATTAGCATTTCCACGTCAACATGTTTGTTTGGTTCCCTGCCACAAGCTATCAGGCACTGTGGCTGGCCAGCATTCGCCTCTGTTTGTGAATCAGGCAGCCAGCCTGAGTGTGGACATCAAAACAGAGCACAGTGTTCGGCCTTAGGAACAAAGGCACGCTTTATGGCTGTAACCTTTTCTCCCGGTTTATATGGTTTTAGTTTAAATGCTGCTTACACACATTTCCTCCTCTTGCTCCAGTTCCCAACCTAAACTAACAAAATATCTTTTTTTTAGTAGTACTAATGTCTAGTGACACTCACATCTCATTCATGCAAAAAAATATTGATTTGGGATTTCTGTTCCCTTTCCAGTACTTTATGAAATTAAAAAAAAAAAAAAAACCTTGTTGGTAAAGATCTTGTGACCTGGTTTCGTTTTAAATTGTATAAAAAAAATACAATGAATGAGCTTATATGAAAACACTTTCTGTACATAAATTACCTTGGTGGGTGTGCTCACTATGGTGTTTACTGGGGATATTCATCTATGTCGTGTGAACAGATCTGTAGAATTTATAATTCTCTATAGACTATTGGATTTGACCAGATAATGTTCATAGACTAAATTGTCATTTGGGCAATGAAGATGGCAACATTATTATCTCTACTTCTGTTGTCCCTCCATGGGATTTGAACCCTGCCACCCCGTCCCTGCCATGCAGCCTGACAGACTAATGTTTCTGGGGATGGTGGAGCCTCTCTCGGTCATTTTGGAACGGAGCCTGCAACCTTTATTCGATAGTGCCATAGCCGTGGCTGTAAATAAGGAATAATCCACTCTTAGGGACACGATGGCCTACATTTGGCCCTGAATTATAGATTATATAAGGGTGCTCTCTGGCATTGTGTCGGGAGGGACGGCTGTTTTTGTCATGATCGAAGCCGCACTGTTCCTGAGGTGGGCACTTCCAGTACCAGGGCGATATTGCATCACTGCGCTCCCGTACTGTGTGTTTAACCCTTCAGAATGCGTCTGTGGCTGCCTGCCTTTGTCAACTGCATTCGCTGCAATGCCACATTGAATGTACCGCCTTCAGGGCAAGCAGGGTAACATCCGCATTGGGGTTTTTGTGGTGAGGGGGGTCATGACCTTGAAGGACAACAATACAGTCTGTGTGTGTGTTTTGGTGTGTGATTGTTTGGTAAATCGACAGCAGTCTTTACAATATTGAACACACCACTGACAACAAAATTGGTTTCCCTCACCCTAGACGGTTGGAATGTTCTACAGAGACGGCATACTGTGGGTTCAGCATTGTGTTTGTGTTTTGATATGTGGCGGTTGAACTGCAGTTGACACCGAATTGAAAACGATGTGGGACGACAGGAGAAAGTGTTGTAACTACAATAGTTTGTCTGAGAGGTGCAATATTCAAGAAAACCATTTGCCATGGGATTGGAAATTGTATTGCTTGGTGGTGCCCAAGGGATATGGCAATTTCTTAGGAAAATTGACAATAATAGGATAATATTCCTAGGGTTTACTACTAAAAGCACAATGGTCCTCATTCAGGGAAAATGCATCACCACTGTGGTAAGTGTTATTTTGGTGTTGTTAAGTTTGAATTGAACACCTGGACTCAGATATTACATCTTTTCTTTATTTTAATTACTTTCACAGTTACAGTTTTTCTTCATTTCTGCAACCAAAAAATGGTTAGCTTTATAGCCATAGTGTACAATATTGAGACTTTGAGAAGGTTTAAAAAAAATAAACCACTGAATGGCTGTATCAAAATGCAATCATTATTCGCAGATCTGTAAATATGACTTTGTCCATTGAACAGACAGTGACCCCTGTTGAAACTCCCATTTTTTGTTTTTTTTCGTACCCTTGTTGGGGAGCAGCAGGTCTGGTGCCAGTTGCACGTTCCTGGTGTTTTGTTCTGAGGTTTTGTAGAGGTCCCCATGGTAACGGCTCCCAGTCATGGCTCGTACTTCGGTGACCCATACTGCAGCCAGATGTGCTGCTCTCGGAGGTCAAACGCCCTGCTTCTCCCGACACCTCACACACACCTCACACACACACACACCACGCCATATGGTGAAGAAAATCACAATGCCCTGCCTGTTTTCACTCACCAGACCACATCTGAGGCCGCCCAGGGGTCCTAAGATCGCCATTGTTTTATTTTCACATCGCACGCTGTGACATTATTAACAGTAACGTCAGACAACGTTTCCCTGGTCTTAAGGCTACTACAGTACATGTTTGGTCATATCTGTAGTAACCACAGTGGTCCAGACCTGGGCAGTGAAAGGATTTGTAGAAGAGCAGCGTTAACAGAAAAACACAGGAGTGTATTAAGAAAATAATACCTAGGAGCTAGTTTAGTGTAAATTAAGAAGTACCAGTGGAATAGGACTTGTCTGTGGTATTGCTCTCCATGACTAGCTGGTACTAATGAGCAAACTAATTTCTCTCCTAGTCTCTGATTCACACTAATTCTGTGACATAAATTATGGCACTTGTAAGATGTGAATGTCGGCAGCAGGAGTTATGTTTTGTCATCAGTTATTTCAGGGATTCCCCCCTCCATTTTGTCCTTCTTCTTAAGGGCATCCCTGTGGGGGGGGTCTATGAGCTGGGCGCTGCTGCATCTGCTCAGATGACCTTTCTGTCAAATTCACAGGATACCGATCGGTGCAGTGAGGCTCGCTAGCTTGTTTTCAAGTCCATCAGCATGCGCACATTCAGTTAATTGTTTCGCGATTAGTGATCGGTTCTTGGGGGTAGAATTCAGGCAGGCTGGTATTGATATCAAGGCAGAAACACTGGGGGTTTCAAGACCAGGCTTGACACGGTGCTAGATACTAATTAGCATTTAGGCAAGCTAAGCAGTACGTAGGCTTCAGCGGTAGGAAAAGTCGAGCATTGCTGGGCTAAGAGGCGCCATTGACAGGTCACGCGGTGGCTAGCTAACTAGCTAACTGTGTAAAAGTGAAAAGGGGGTGACATTGGCTCAGGTGTTAAGAGCAGTCATCTGGCAGTCGAAGGGTTGGTTCGATCCCGCCCTGGGTGTGTCTAAGTTTCCCTGAGCAAGACACCTAAACTCTGAATGCTCCTGACGAGCTGGTCGGTGCCTTGCATGGCAGCCAATCGCCATTGGTATGTGTGTGTGTGTGTATGAATGGATGAATGAGAAGCATGAATTGTACAGCGCTTTGGATAAAGGCTGTGTAAATGTCGACCGTTTACCGTTTGATTGAGCTGTGTTAGCGGGGCGCTAACCGCCGCTCACGTGCTAGCCCTACACCGGTGCTCGTCTTCCGAGCGAATCGACGGGACCCAGAGGCGCTGAAGTGAAGCATCCTCTGTCCTAATAACGAATGAGAGCGGGCCCCCCCCCCCCCCCCCGCCCCCTTTCAGCTGCAGGTATTTTTAGCTCCGTGTCTTCCACGGCGAGGACGCTCCCGAGGACCACGGGGGTGCGCCTGGAGAGAGGACGCCCGCTCCGCACCCCCCCCTGGCGAGCGCACTCGTTAGCGTAGCGTAGCCAGCCGCGTACACGCCGCGCAGGAGCTGCTGGGCTACACCTGGGGTGGAGGAGACGGGAGGGGGGGCGGGGCCCTCGTGTCACCTGTAGCCCCTCATACGCCGTCATCTTCAGGGAGTCCCAGTCCTGCGCTGTGCGTAACTTAGTCACCACTCCGCTTCAAACTCCCGTCCTGTAGGGACGCAGTGCACATTTCGCTGATTTTCTTTCAAACGATGGCCAGTTGAAGGCCAGAGAAGCCAGGCGTCGACTCTTCAGTCAGCCGGTGACTTAAAAAGAGTTAAAAAGGCACAAAAACCCCTTGATGCAGGCATCAGTTTGTTGCAGTTGCACACTGAGGACCCGGTCCTGCCGAAGCTGGGTCTGGACGGCTCACATGGAGGTTTTCTTCAGGGCCTCAGCGAGAGGGGTTAATTACATCGCCGTGTACGGCAGCCCCCCGGGGGGCTGGGAATCACAGTCGCCGGTGGGACACTGTGGCTTGGAGAAGGCGTGTCGTTCTCAGGACGGGGGTGTAGGCGGTGTATATCTAGCTGACACACAGGCCATTAGAATAGATAGGGCGCAATTGGCTACTAAATTGGGAGAAAATTGGGAAAATCTGAAACAATTTGCTTTTCAAAATCGAATCTACAACATGGTGCACTTTCAACCGGGCCAACGGCTTATTCTGCTATCACAGAAGTTTTTTGTTTTTTTGTTTTTGTTTTTTAAACTCCAAACCAACCAGAGGAAATTTGACTCCAAGCGCATTGGCTTTCTGTATGAGGTACAATAGCAGAGGAATTATAAGTATTATAATACAAAGGGATATATTTTTGAGCAGCTTATATAGTCTGTGCACATTTGAAATGTTTTCAAGATGATAATGGGAAATATACATCATTTAAACTGTGTACTTATACACACAGTATATCCAAGTGTACAGGTCTGTCACTGTCTGTGTCCTCAAAATTAAATCATAAAAGGAGACATTCCACATTTTATTCTGACCATTAATTCAGTACTTTGCAGAAACCCCTTTGGCAGCAATTACAGTTTTGAGTCATCTTGGTTAAGTCTTTACAAGCTCTGCGCACCTTAATTTGGGCATTTTATCCCATTTTAGCTGATCCTCTCAAGCTCTGTCAAATTAGATGGGAAGCATCTGTGAACTTTAGGTGTCCCCACAGATGCTCTATGGGGTCTCAGTCTGGGCTTTGGCTGGTCCACTCACGGACAGTTAGACGCTTGTCCCAAAGCCACTCCAGCATTGTCTTGGCTGTATGCTTGTCGCGCTGAAAGGTGAACCGTCGCCCCAGCCTGAGGTCACGTGCACTCTGGAGCAGGTTTTCTTCATTCTCTCTGTATTTGGCTGCGTTCATCCTTCCCTCAATTCTGACCAGTCTTGCAAAATGTGCTACATTTCTAAAAAACATGTTTCTATTTTGTTGTTATGGGTTATTGAGTGTAGATTGATGCAATTTTTTTTCAATTTCAAATTAAAAGTGTGCAAAAAGGTGAAGGGGTCTGAATACTTTCTGAAGCCACTGTATATGCGCATCCCTTCCTGTAAGTAGATGGATAGCATGAACTCGATTGTAATTGGATCTCTTTGATGTAAATAAAATTGATCCACAAACAACAGAAGATGTTTGGTACATATCCAGAATCACAGATATTCAGTTGCTTAGTCAAAACAGCATGTTTTATATTTTAAATGTGAAAATCTGACAAAGGAAGGGCAGCAGTGCTTTGTTCATGGATGATAATTCAGCCTTTGCACTGTTCCCTTACATGAAATGAAACTCTATTTGCAGTGCAAATATAATGCTTTTATCCCTGTGCACCTACCTTAAACCAAAAGAAACGTCATTTCTCACTGTTGTGCAGATGAGATGTAGCTGATGGAGATCATGAATGTTTATGATTCCATTACTGTAAATTGCTTTTTTTAAACAAGATTTGAGAAAGCAAAGGTTTCTAAAAGCTGAAGAGTGTGGAGTAATGGAGAAAGTAACAGATTGGCCACTGTAAAAGCTCTCCATTCGTCATGCATCGGTGTGTGTGTGTGTGTGTGTGTGTGTGTGTGTGTGTGTGTGTACGTGTGCACACGCTCTGGCATGTGTGTGTGTTTGCTATGAGGGAGGGGGGGAACTCCTTGCTGCAGCTGCTCACTGGCTTGGTCTGAGGAGGGAGGAGCTCCCTGCCATCACTGCTGCAGAGAGAGAGAGAGAGCGGGAGGGTAGGCGAGAGAGAGAGGGAGGGTAGGAGAGAGAGAGAGCGAGAGAGAGAGAGAGAGAGAGCGGGAGGGTAGGAGAGAGAGAGAGTGAGTGAGAGAGAGAGAGAGCGGGAGGGTAGGAGAGAGAGAGAGAGAGCGGGAGGGTAGGAGAGAGAGAGAGAGAGACCGGGAGGGTAGGAGAGAGAGAGAGTGAGAGAGTGAGAGAGAGAGAGAGAGAGAGAGCGGGAGGGTAGGAGAGAGAGAGAGAGAGAGAGCGGGAGGGTAGGAGAGAGAGAGAGAGAGAGAGAGAGCGGGAGGGTAGGAGAGAGAGAGAGAGAGAGAGCGGGAGGGTAGGAGAGAGAGAGAGAGAGAGCGCAAGAGAGAGAGAGCGGGAGGGTAGGAGAGAGAGAGAGAGCGGGAGGGTAGGAGAGAGAGAGAGAGAGAGAGCGCAAGAGAGAGAGAGCGGGAGGGTAGGAGAGAGAGAGAGAGAGAGAGAGAGCGGGAGGGTAGGAGAGAGAGAGAGAGAGAGCGGGAGGGTAGGAGAGAGAGAGAGAGAGAGCGCAAGAGAGAGAGAGAGCGGGAGGGTAGGAGAGAGAGAGAGAGAGTGGGAGGGTAGGAGAGAGAGAGAGAGAGCGGGAGGGTAGGAGAGAGAGAGAGAGCGGGAGGGTAGGAGAGAGAGAGAGAGAGCGGGAGGGTAGGAGAGAGAGCAAGAGAGAGAGAGCGGGAGGGTAAGAGAGAGAGAGAGAGAGAGAGAGCGGGAGGGTAGGAGAGAGAGGGAGAGTTGGAGGGAGAGGGAGGGAGGGTGGGAGAGAGAGCAAGAGAGGGAGAGGGAGGGAGGGTGGGAGAGAGAGAGCGAGAGAGAGAGAGGGGGGAGAGAGAGAGAGAGAGCGGGAGGGTGGGAGAGAGAGAGGGAGGGAGAGAAAGAGGGAGGGAGGGTGGGAGACAGAGAGAGAGAGGGTGGGAGAGGGAGAGAGGAAGAGAAAGAGGGAGGGTAGGAGGGAGAGAGGGAGGGTTGGAGGGGGAGAGAGAGAGAGAGAGAGGGAGGGTTGGAGGGAGAGGGAGAGGGAGAGCAGTGCCGTTGCATCAGGGCCACAGCAGTGTGAGAAGCTGTTTCGCTGCAGTGGGGACGCACACTCGCTCGCTCATTTACATTCCAGACACCGCCGTCTCACCGGAGGGATCCGGGCTCTTTCCGAAACGCCTCTCCCCCCCCGGCTGCTCCGTCGTCCTTTCTCCTTTCCGCCGCTCGTTCGCCGTGAAGGAGAGGATACGCC
Source organism: Conger conger (assembly GCF_963514075.1). Classification (NCBI taxonomy): domain Eukaryota; kingdom Metazoa; phylum Chordata; class Actinopteri; order Anguilliformes; family Congridae; genus Conger; species Conger conger. The sequence continues at coordinate 5,813,724 of NC_083771.1, forward strand.
GTTTCCCCCCCGCTGAAGTTGGCGTGAAGAGCGCTGCTCCTGGTTTCGTCCTCTGGAGGTTATCCGCATTCGGGAGGGGGGGGGGGGGGGCAGGGCGGAGAGCGTCGACCTGTCGGACTGCCTTTCCCTTCCAGGGTCTCTGACGAGGGTCTCCCCCCGGCCGTGCCGAAACACTGGGGGGTCATTTCCGTGGCGTTTTCGTAGACCGGGCAGGAATTCCTCTTATCGAACCTGACAGCACTTGAAGACGGAGCCTCTCGTCTCTCCGTGACCCCCCCCCCCCCCCCCCCCCACACCCACCCCCCAAACCCGATTTTCCCGCCGCGCGCCCTCCAACCGGCGTCCGACCGAGTGTTGCCGACCCGGAACGCGTCTCGCGGGGGGCGACCCTCCGAACACGCGAACACCCCCCCCTGTGGATATCTGCGCTGTCTCAGGAATGCGCTGCTCCTGAGGAACCCCCCCTGCTCCCCTCCCCTCCCCTGGATTCGGCTGGCTGCTGACATGGCAGCCACCTCCTGTCGCCGCATCCACCGGCCGTTGCCGGGGCTCCGTCACAGCCTGCATCTGCTGAGGCAGGACCGCAAGAGGTAGAGAGAGAGAACCCAGGGAGAGAGCGAGACAGCGAGAGAGGCGGCCAGCCTCCCGTGGAATGCCTGCAGGGAGGACCTGACAACCCTGCCCCAAGATGAACAACTCGTCGGACGTCAACCAGAGCGCGCCGCCCTTCTGCCTCCTGGACTTGGGCTACTCGCAGATGCTCGACACCTGCGTCCTGGAGGTGGCCATCATCCTCTTCCTCACCGTGCTCATCATCGCCGGCAACCTGGTGGTGATCTTCGTCTTCCACTGCGCCCCGCTGCTCAACCACCACACCACCAGCGCCTTCATCCAGACCATGGCCTACGCCGACCTGCTGGTGGGCGTGAGCTGCCTCATCCCCTCGCTCTCCCTGCTGCACTACCTGAGCCGGCTGGACGAGAAGCTCACCTGCCAGGTGTTCGGCTACATGGTGTCGGTGCTGAAGAGCGTCTCCATGGCCTCGCTGGCCTGCGTCAGCGTGGACCGCTACGTGGCCATCACGCGGCCGCTGTCCTACGCCACGCTGGTCACGCCCTGCCGCCTGCGCGTCTGCATCGTCTGCATCTGGCTCTACTCCGGCCTGGTCTTCCTCCCGGCCTTCTTCGGCTGGGGCAAGCCCGGCTACCACGGCGACATCATGCGCTGGTGCGCCGAGTCGTGGGCCACCCAGCCGCACTTCACCTCCTTCATCGTGGCCCTGCTGTACGCCCCGGCCGCCCTGGTCGTCTGCTTCACCTACTGCAACATCTTCCGCATCTGCCAGCAGCACACGCGCGAGATCAGCGAGCGCCGCGCCCGCTTCGGGCCCCAGGAGGGCGAGCCGGGCGGAGAGGGGCCGGCGTCCCCGGACAAGCGCTACGCCATGGTGCTCTTCCGCATCACCAGCGTCTTCTACATCCTGTGGCTGCCCTACATCATCTACTTCCTGCTGGAGAGCGCCGGCATCTACCACCACGCGCTGGCCTCCTTCCTCACCACCTGGCTGGCCATCAGCAACAGCTTCTGCAACTGCCTGATCTACAGCCTGTCCAACAGCGCCTTCCGCAAGGGCCTCAAGCGGCTGTGCTCCTTCTGCGCCCGCCGCGTCGACAGCAAGAAGCCCTCGGGCACGGGAGGAGGAGGAGGAGGAGGAGGAGGAAGCACACGGTCGGCGTGCCACGTGTAGGGACCTCGGGACTCGCGTCCCGTTGGGGCAGACAGGACGAGGTTGGGGGCGATTTGCCGTCACTCGTGGAGTTCCTGTAAAAAGAGCTCCTGGGTTCCAGCGTCTCGTGGGACCTAGAGCCCCACCGTGTGATGGTGGAAAGTGCCCCGGGTGCCTGGAGTGGGGACAGTTTGGGGACACTGTGGGGGTGTTGTGGGTACGGTGACACTGTGGGGGTGTTGTGGGTACAGTGACACTGTGTGGGTGTTGTGGGTACAGTGACACTGGCCGTGTTGTGGGTACAGTGACACTGTGTGGGGGTGTTGTGGGTGCAGTGACACTGTGTGGGGGTGTTGTGGGTACAGTGACACTGTGGGGGTGTTGTGGGTACAGTGACACTGTGGGGGTGTTGTGGGTACAGTGACACTGTGGGGGTGTTGTGGGTACAGTGACACTGTGTGGGTGTTGTGGGTACAGTGACACTGTGTGGGGGTGTTGTGGGTACAGTGACACTGTGGGGGTGTTGTGGGTACAGTGACACTGTGGGGGTGTTGTGGGTACAGTGACACTGTGTGGGTGTTGTGGGTACAGTGACACTGTGGGGGTGTTGTGGGTACAGTGACACTGTGGGGGTGTTGTGGGTACAGTGACACTGTGGGGGTGTTGTGGGTACAGTGACACTGTGGGGGTGGTTTGGGGAAGGTGTGTGGGTGGCGTGGGGTGCACAGTGGCCAGAGTTTTGGGCAGAGCTCCCAGTAGCTCAGTTTCAGGCCCTCATTTGGATAATATTCACTCCTTAGTCTTTGCCAAATAACGTCCTACTGCAAAAAAAGTATAAAACTGCAGATCCTAGCGTCGGGAGTAATGTTGTGTTTAATGCTCGGCCTTTCTGGAATGCAAAAAATCTATTATTTATGTGCTGGAAGTGCCGAATTCTGCCTTCCGTACTACTGCACTTACAATGAGGTGACCTGTTTAGACTGAAAGCAGCTAATTTAGACTGTTTCCATGTGCGTGTCAGTGGACTTTTTCAGTGTGTACAATCCGTTATTTGTTTAGTCATTGTTTTCAGGGCACTGCTTTTGAGAATCGTCCGCCAGTAAATCAGGCTGAGGAGAAAAGCAAGGACGCAGCGTGACTGTTTCCCTGTAAAATTAGCAGCCATCGGTCCCGGAGCCAATGAGCACGGACGTTAGGCTTCTGCGTTTAAAAACATTTTAAGCGGTCCGGTTGCAGGATTGACCTGACCAGAAGGGAAGGACTCTCCTGGGAAGCTGGCCGTCGGCGGGTGACCTCCCGTTTTGTTTACGGAGGCTCTCGTTTCAGGACCGGTCGTCCCTAACCGCACGTGGACTGGGCTCCCGACCCGACGCTCCGGTGTTGGGTTCCCGCTGCCGCCGGGCGTACCCTGCGCTCCTGTTCCGACGGCAGGGACATGTCAAGGGTTATGTCAAGTTATTTATTTCAGAGGGATCTTTCCCTCTCCACTGACATTTCCCTCTCGTCCTGGACTCCTGCCGTCTGTCAGGCAATAAGGCATCAGCCCAGACGGTTTTATCACAGAAAACAGGCGATGCAATAAGGAACTAAGTAAAACTAGACTTTTTATTTCAATTTTGTGTCGATTTAATTATTATTATCGCTGTTCTATTTTGTCGTTTCTATTTGATGCTGAGAAAACGAATGAAGTCTCTGCCTCTGGTGAGAGTTGATTTCAGACATACATGTGTGCATGTGTACAGAGGCGACGAAAGTGTTCTGCACACTCCTCTTTCTGAGCTGCGATTGGTCAGGAGATATTCGCAGTAGGGCAGGGATTATCTGATTCGGTTGCAGAACATGGTTTTTTAGGGATTAAGTTCGCTCTGCGGTAATCACCAGGCAAAGAGTCTTAATCTGTGGACAGGCCCTGCTCTCATTAGAGACATGATGAGTAGCTTTTCTGTGAGTCGGAGCATGTTTTTAGTGTGGAGGTGCTCTGGGTAAGCAGGTATGGAGTGTCTCAGCGAGAAGGTTGTGGACGTTGTGACCTGCTGTTTTTGGAAATGCCTTCTTCTATTTTCCGTATGTAAATGGGTTAGGAGCCGGCTTGGGCCTAATTACTATGGTTGCGGCGTCCATTTTGATTTAATTTACATTTATAAATCTATCGCAGCACCACGAAGAGTGCCATTTACTATCGCTGATGATAGAATCGCATAGCTGTTAGCGTAGCGCCTGGCTGTTTTGTAGATTTCAAATGACTCGTTATGATATTGTTATGGCATGTTGGCGTGTTTATGGCAGTTGGGTTTTGAAGGTCAGGGGCTGGGTCTCATTGGTGTAGATGCGGAGGGGGGAGGGGGAGGGTGCCGCTGATGTCACAGCCGGGGCGATGACATCACAGAGAGGCTTAACATCTGCGGTGTACACCGTGGTGCAGCTGCGCCAGAGGACCCAAGGTAAACATGGGCGGTAATCTCAGCCGATGAGGCGCGAGGGTGCCCTGCGATAATGGCGGTGTAGGAGCGGCTGCGGGTAGTTAATGAGTGAACGCGGAGGATGTGCGCGCGGCGGGGTTTAGCCCCAACGCGAGAGCAGTCAGCCGAACGGGAAGCTCTTTATTGTCCGAGTCTCTTCCAGATACGCGGTCCTCCTGGGCCTGACTCTGTCACCAGGATTTGGGCCTCGTTTGTTGTGTTGCACTGTTAAATACTCACCTCTGTATGGACCGTACAGTCCGTGCGCTTTTTGGGCTCCACGTGGATCCCTTTTTCTTTTTTTTTAAAGTCACAAAATCAATTAAAAGTGTAGTTTTCCGATACTGTTAGTCTTCCTAGATGACCAAAGTTGAGTAATTGATTCAGTAATATAGTATGTTGATAGTTTGTCGGGGCGTTATGGGAGGTGATTACAGTAGATATCGTGCGTCTAAAAGTCATTTCTTTTGTGACATGCAGACATTGAATTAGCCTCATTCTCAGGCCCCAGAATGCAATACTGTTGCTGAAGATGACATTAAACCCAGTGTCTCTGAAAAGCCTCGATTTCGCGTGCATTTTGAGCGCCTGTGACTGTCACAGATTTAGCTGAAGCGTTGCGATAAGGTGACGGTGAAGCCCTTCACTCGCCTTTTAGGGGTTTGACTTTTTAAAACTGATTTATTTTTTTACTTGTCACATCGGTCTTAAGCATGTGTTAAAGTTCATATATTTATATTTGTATTCTAAATATGAAAGCAGATAGCAGAAATGTGTTTGGAGGGGAGCAGGTGCAAGGTAAGAATGGGCATGGGGACTGTTTTCTATTGCCGGGCTGTTGCAGGGTACTGTGCAATATTTTTACATGTAGTGTTTTCCACTTGCAAAGTGATTTATTCGAAACGATGAGAACATATCACAGGATCTTTAGAAAAGGGCTTTTCTGTTCTCCTTCGGTTCAGAAGTGTTTGTGTCGTGTGTCAATCTATACTTCTCTAACCGTGATCTTTCTTTGTTGTT
>NC_083771.1:5826428-5843928 GCF_963514075.1 Conger conger
TAACAGGCATCGTGTGTTTATTGTCAGCATTAACACCTTTTTTCCATTTGCTGACATTTTGTGCAGATTCATGTTATAGCTACAGCCCTCTTGGTGTACTGTTTTTTCCCCCCAGTATTTTTCAATTTGTGTCATGTGACATATTATTTGGCTACACAGTTCTTTTGCCTTCACAGATTTTGGTGGACACCTACAGTATCATACTAATGTACTTGGACTGAGCATTGTAGGTTCCACAGACACTGTCCCTGGCTGGTAACCATGTTCAATTTCTCAATATGTACACAAATATTTACATGCGGGACCCACTGCTGATGCGTCACTGCAAGCCTCAAAATGTGCTGAGTCATTGCTGCTGACGGTTTCATGTCAGTAGAGGTGGATGACGGTGTTCTCGATGACGAGCTGATTGGCCTTTGCGATTGGTCAAGTCCTTTTTTTCCTCCAGAGGCCTAAAGCTCGTTTAGCAGCAGTGCACATACAGGCTACTGTTGTTCACATGCAGGCAGAGCGCGGCAGTTTCTCTGGCTTTACTTCACACAGATCCCCAGACCGGGAGTAAGTGAATAAGCTCTCGATGCCTATCCGTTTCCTTTCCAATAATTATCAGGTTTTAGTAGACTCGCCGGCTGCAGATATTGTTTGGTGGATGCTTTATTTAGGTACTTCGAGAAACAAAGACGTGCAGTGAAATAGTCGAAGCCGGGCTTCTTCTCTGAGCACATGGCCTATGATTGCAGAACATTTTGCCTTGCTGTGAAGTCTTTAGTTTTTTGTCCTGTGTGCAGTGCACTCAGGGAGACCGAGAACAACAGCATGACATAACATGAGGCATTGTGGGAAATAAATGTGCTGAATGCAGTTAATCAGCTCTTGCACTTGACCGTGGTTACAAAACAACATCATAAAAAAGGGACAGAGTGACCATTAATTACACAAATGCATGCACAGGAGATAATATATGAGTCGTCCGCACTAGGCACAAACTTCTCTTCTGAGCTATGCCTGCACAAGCAACTTATTTTGGCCTGTAGAGAATAAATTCTGAAGGTAATGGGTTTGTAGACTATCATATCGTATTTCTTCAAAAAGGCAATGAAATATGTTTATTGATCTGTTTATTAATATGTAATAAACATCTTTGAATAACTTGAAACTTTGAAATTAATCTGAGGCCAAGAAAATAACAAAACCATGTATGAAAGATAGTTGTGTTTTTCTTCTAATAGTCATACACAATCTCTGTTTTTCCATTTCTGGGTTACGCTAGTCTTAGATGTAGGCTTAGGGTTAGGAAGATGGCCCTGTAGGTGTTGAGGCAAGATTGGGGTTATGTTTTGGGTCTTGGGAAAGGATCAAGACCAGAGCTGTTGTTGATCCAAATTAGTGGTGGGATATAGCACAATAGCTTAACATACTTGCATATTTTTCAGTGAAATAGACTGTAATTAGGTTTTGGGGTTCACGTTAGGGTTAAACTAGATTTATGGTTATGATTACGGTTAGAAAAACAGTGTGGGAAAAGTGTTATGGGTGAGGGGAGATTAGGGCAGCGTTTAGGAGCTTGGGAAAGAACTAGGACAAGTGTTTGCCTTTGATTTTGGATGACGCAATGTTTTTCTCTAGTGGGATAGGTAAGTTGACATTATTTCAGTGAAATATGTTTCTCAAAATAAATTACTTCAAACGCATAACTTTGAAAAGCAGAATAATAATAATAATAAAAAAATGGCTTTGGCATCAGCAGCTTCTTGACTGCTCCCAACAGCCATCTGGAGAACCCAGCTCCTGTGCTTTACCTGTCGCCACCCAACAGGACACGGTTACCTTCATCACTAGATATAATAACACTTAATAAATACAAACTAGTAAGTTTAAAGGTGTGTGGGGTGGGGTAAATCTGAGTGTGCCACAACACATGAATGTTGTGTGGCGTGTTGGGGTAGATGTGTGTGGCGTGTTGGGGTAGATGTTGTGTGTAGCGTGTTGGGGTAGATGTTCTGTGTGGCGTGTTGGGGTAGATGTGTGTGGTGTGTTGGGGTAGATGTTCTGTGTGGCGTGTTGGGGTAGATGTTGTGTGTGGTGTGTTGGGGTAGATGTTCTGTGTGGCGTGTTGGGGTAGATGTTCTGTGGCGTGTTGGGGTAGATGTTGTGTGTGGCGTGTTGGGGTAGATGTTCTGTGGCGTGTTGGGGTAGATGTTGTGTGTGGCGTGTTGGGGTAGATGTTGTGCGTGGCGTGTTGGGGTAGATGTTCTGTGGCATGTTGGGGTAGATGTTCTGCGGCGTGTTGGGGTAGGTGTTCTGTGGCGTGTTGGGGTAGATGTTCTGTGGCGTGTTGGGGCAGCTCTCACTGCCAGGCCTGATGTGTCGGTTCTGCCAACCAGGCAGCTCGTTGCGCGCTCTGCAGACTTTACACAAATCTATTATTTAGAGGCTTTTCTGTTCCAGATAATCAGAGCATCAATAATGTAGGAAAGGGTAATTAATCTTTGAAAAGGCACGCACCAAGTGGGTAATCTTTGCCACTCGCTTGTTGCCTGTGCGTGCGTTTCTGTTTGTGATGCCATCCATCCATCCAGCAGTGTGTTCCACACACTCACAGTCCTCTTGTGACGAGTCGTGTCGCCTCCTGACTCGGGCTGTTGGCCGGCATGCGGTGACGGGCGTGGCACCTGTAATGCCGTGGAGAAGGGCTGGATGTGTTAGCGATCCTATCTCTCCTGCTTAGTCCAATCAACTGGAATTTGCTTTGGATAAAAGCATCAGCTAAATAACTCATTTGTATTACTTTTATTATTGTTATTATTAATATAATTGTTGTTGTTATGATTATGATTATTATTATTATTATTAGGTAAGGAGTGCACAGGATAAATACAGAGTGTCAGGGTACAGGGCTTCAGACTGTATCAGAAAGGGATTCTTCGAGGGGATTCATGTGGAGGCTGAAAAGAAAAGCATCGCACTGTGTTCCACCCCTCCCTCCTCTGCCAGTCCGGATGGTTCCGTGGAGGGAGCTGGAACTGAATCGCGGAGACTTCACCTGGAAGTCCGCAGTACACCAGAGGAAATGAAGAGGGTGAAGGTCCAGGGGCTGGAACACTAGTTTCTGCTGCTCAGAGGATGTTGTGTGAGAGTGAGTGTCATCGTGCCATAATTACTCCTGCTTTCAGGCCTTTCCACACGGAGGCCTGCGGCCAATTAATATTGCATGGTGGCCTGAATAGTCCTGATTTCTGCGAGCTTCCTGCCAAAGCATCCCGACTCGAGTGTGAGCTGACGGAGATGCCCGGCGTGTGTGCGCGCGTGTGCTTGGCTATTTTTCTCCGATGTGTAAGCATGTTTTTGTCTAGTGGTTTCATCACTGAACTCATCGTAGGTGTAATGTCAGGTTTAGCACTTTGGATGTCCCTCTCGGCCGAGGTAATCCACTGTAAATCAGTTGGTCTTTCGGGAAATAATACAGATGCACTGAGAAGTTACAACAATGTGCAAAGTGTGAATATCTCACTTTAGCCGTTGCCTCAGGAGATCGGCTCAGTAAACAACGAGTAAATTGTCCTGACTGCAGCGTTAGCAAGTTCCCGTATATTGTTTAACATCAGTCACTTCTTCACAGTACTGGTTTGAGGCGAATTAAAACGTTTAAACACTGCTCCTCAGACACGAAAGGACAGTTTTCCCCTCTGGTTATAAGCCTCAATTCGAGCGATTAAGTAGCTTTTGGCCTTTAAGCTCAATTTGAAGTGTTAAACTGAAAGGATCTTTATTTTCCGGGTTTGTGGGATTTAAGAGGAACAGGAAACACTGAAAGGGGAAAGCTCTGTCTGTCTTGTTGTACGTGCTCGACAGAAACCATGCAAAGAAAGTGCAGTGTCTTAACCCATTATGGACTCAGGCACCCTATAGAAAACCCATAGAAAGGCCAAGGAATCACAATGCATTTCAATGGTCACGTGTCTTGAAAAACGGTCATATGATGAAATACAACGCCGGCCTTGCATACGTCTGATAAGGGAGATGTAACACGCAGGTCACATCCGTCTGTTAAGGGAGATGTAACACGCAGGTCACATCCGTCTGTTAAGGGTGATGTAACACGCAGGTCACATCCGTCTGTTAAGGGTGATGTAACACGCAGGTCACATCCGTCTGTTAAGGGTGATGTAACACGCAGGTCACATCCGTCTGTTAAGGGAGATGTAACACGCAGGTCACATCCGTCTGTTAAGTGTGATGTAACACACAGGTCACACCCGTCTGTTAAGGGTGATGTAACACACAGGTCACATCCGTCTGTTAAGGGAGATGTAATGTGCAGGTCACATCCGTCTGTTAAGGGAGATGTAACACACAGGTCACATCCGTCTGTTAAGGGAGATGTAACACACAGGTCACATCCGTCTGTTAAGGGTGATGTAACACACAGGTCACATCCGTCTGTTAAGGGAGATGTAACACGCAGGTCACATCCGTCTGTTAAGGGTGATGTAACACACAGGTCACATCCGTCTGTTAAGGGAGATGTAACACACAGGTCACATCCGTCTGTTAAGGGTGATGTAACACACAGGTCACATCCGTCTGTTAAGGGAGATGTAACACGCAGGTCACATCCGTCTGTTAAGGGTGATGTAACACGCAGGTCACATCCGTCTGTTAAGGGTGATGTAACACGCAGGTCACATCCGTCTGTTAAGGGAGATGTAACACGCAGGTCACATCCGTCTGTTAAGTGTGATGTAACACACAGGTCACACCCGTCTGTTAAGGGTGATGTAACACACAGGTCACATCCGTCTGTTAAGGGAGATGTAATGTGCAGGTCACATCCGTCTGTTAAGGGAGATGTAACACACAGGTCACATCCGTCTGTTAAGGGAGATGTAACACACAGGTCACATCCGTCTGTTAAGGGTGATGTAACACGCAGGTCACATCCGTCTGTTAAGTGTGATGTAACACACAGGTCACACCCGTCTGTTAAGGGTGATGTAACACACAGGTCACATCCGTCTGTTAAGGGAGATGTAATGTGCAGGTCACATCCGTCTGTTAAGGGAGATGTAACACACAGGTCACATCCGTCTGTTAAGGGAGATGTAACACACAGGTCACATCCGTCTGTTAAGGGTGATGTAACACACAGGTCACATCCGTCTGTTAAGGGTGATGTAACACACAGGTCACATCCGTCTGTTAAGGGTGATGTAACACGCAGGTCACGGTGGGGCAGTGGGCGGTGGGCGGTGGGGCGGTGGGGCAGTGGGCGGTGGGCAGTGGGCGGTGGGGCGGTGGGGCGGTGGGGCGGTGGGGCGGTGGGGCAGTGGGCGGTGGGCGGTGGGGCGGTGGGGCAGTGGGGCAGTGGGCGGTGGGCGGTGGGGCGGTGGGGCGGTGGGGCGGTGGGCGGTGGGGCGGTGGGGCAGTGGGCGGTGGGGCGGTGGGGCGGTGGGCGGTGGGGCGGTGGGGCAGTGGGCGGTGGGGCGGTGGGCGGTGGGCGGTGGGGCGGTGGGGCAGTGGGCGGTGGGCGGTGGGGCGGTGGGGCAGTGGGGCAGTGGGCGGTGGGCGGTGGGGCGGTGGGGCGGTGGGGCGGTGGGGCGGTGGGCGGTGGGGCGGTGGGGCAGTGGGCGGTGGGGCAGTGGGCGGTGGGGCGGTGGGGCGGTGGGGCAGTGGGCGGTGGGGCAGTGGGCGGTGGGCGGTGGGGCGGTGGGGCGGTGGGGCAGTGGGCGGTGGGGCGGTGGGGCAGTGGGCGGTGGGCGGTGGGGCAGTGGGCGGTGGGGCGGTGGGGCAGTGGGCGGTGGGCGGTGGGCAGTGGGCGGTGGGGCGGTGGGGCAGTGGGCGGTGGGGCGGTGGGGCAGTGGGCGGTGGGCGGTGGGGCAGTGGGCGGTGGGGCGGTGGGGCAGTGGGCGGTGGGCGGTGGGGCAGTGGGCGGTGGGGCGGTGGGGCAGTGGGCGGTGGGGCAGTGGGCGGTGGGGCGGTGGGGCGGTGGGTATTTATGGGACGGCCTGTTAGGCCTATGAGTAGTGGCTGATAGTGATGGAGGTCACGTGACCTCCTCCACGGGGGCAGGCAGAAAGCCGCGCTCTCCTGTAATGGGAAGCGGAGAGTTTAAAGTCACTCCGGGGGAGTGTTAAATCACAGTTCGGCAGGTGTTAAATCACGCTGACGGGGGGAAAGGAGGAGACTGCATCAGCCCTCTATTGTTCTGGAGAGAGCTGCTCACAACTACAGTTTTAGCAAAGGAATTTTTAGTGCATGTCACACAGGCCAGATGGGGCCAATTAGCACTAAATCTCCGGAATCTACACCCTGGTCTTAGGAATATACAATATACAAATTAATCAGATAACTATCAACCTTGTGATGTAAATTTAACTGCTGACGGTAATGGTTGGTGTAATGTAAAATTGTAGTTTATATTTGAATTATTTCAGTTAATGAAACTGCATGTGGTTCAGTGGACTCTGACTTTGGTATTCACCTATCATTAAGTCCTTTTGGACTGAAAAAAACCCTTGCAGTTGAAACTCTTGACTAGCATGATGAAGGCATAGGCTAGAGTTATTCGTAATACATTTTCTTCAGATCGCAGGGATGGATTGCAATGCCTTTACCAATTATAATGCATTTAGTGTAGTCAGGCACAAGACTCCACAGGCATGGCACATCGAGAAGCACAAACCCTTCATACACTTTTTATTTTTATCTTTTATCTTTGCTAGCAGAAGGAAATGTTCTGTAACCCTACTACGGTATGTTTGTTACATAAAGTTTCAGGGTCCTTGCGTGTTCTGCTGAAAGTTTTTTTTTTGAGATTTCAGCAAATCAGATTAGCCTTGAGGTCAAATAGGATGCAGTTAAGACTACTGTTCAGTCTGTACTAGCCCTAAACTTTCATGGCCCATGCAACCTCTGATTTCATCTCATGATAAAACGGCAGCCTCTGGGCCATAGAGATGAAGAGGAAAGGTTATGTTATATTGTGTGTCTGTGAGGGGCACAGATGCCCCTGGTGAACCAGCCCTTCCCCATGTGACAGGCCCCAGTGCCTTTTCGTGCCTTTATCTCTCCGACTCACTCCGACTCCCCTCCTGCTCCTGTTTTCATTGTAATAATAAGATTTTATTTATATTGCACTTTTTCCAACCCAGACACTTTGCAATATATTGAGTGGCTTCAGAAGGTTTTCAGACCCCTTCACTTTTTTTGCACACTTTATTGCATTATAGATTTCATTTGTGAAGGGATGAGGCATTTTTTGCCCGTCAATCCGCACTCAATAACCCATAATGACAAAGTGAAAACATTTTTCTTTTTTGGGAATTTTTGCAAATGTATTGAAAATAAAAAACTGCTATCTCTCATTTACCTTTGCTGTGGCACTCCAAATGAGGATTGCTCTAGTTATCCTTGAGATGTGTCTCAAACTTCATTGGTCCATTTACCATATTTAAAATACAAGATGCATGACTGGGATCCAGAAGGTTGGTGGTTCAAGCCCCGGTGTAGCCATGATAAAAACCGCACAGCTGTTGGGCCCTTAACCCCTCATTGCTCCAGGGTGGATTGTCCCTTGCTGTAATGGCAGGCACTCGGGGTTCAGCTCAGAGAATCAGGGAAACGTAATCATGTGATCGTACGATCACGTGATCTAAACATAGTCATGTGACATGGCGACAGAATCCCAAATCTCACAGGCCAGTGTTCATAAGCGCCGTTTCCCTGGTCATGTGACCGCTGCTCTTTCTGCGGCTCTGAATGGCCGCGTTGTTCGCTGTGACTGGTGCATTGTGGGCCTGCGAGCCTCCGTTGCCAAGGCCCCCGGGTGCGGTTTCTTGCCGCGTGGCGGACGCTGGCGTTTGGGATGCTTTTCTGCCCGTGGCGTGACACTCAGGCCGCCCCGCAGTCAGGTCTGCTTGCGTCAGCTGTTTTTCTCTCTTTTCATTTCATTCAGTCTTCACTGCCATCAAGCGTTTTTGTTTCGGTAATGTAATCGGTTGAGGATTTTAAGCTCGCATTAGTTCAAAGTTGAGGTGTCCCTCTGCTTTCTGAAGGGCTGAATCTTTAAGGCTTGGTTAGACTGCAGCACGCATGCAGTTTATTTGGAGGTGTGCTCTGTGAAGGAGGTTCTGTTTGTTTTCACACAGCACTCTGTACTCCTCTCTGCACGCACATACACACAATACCCTGCTCTGTCCTCTGCACATCCCTCTTAGATCTGACCCCCCCCACACCAGTCTGTTCTACTGCAGACATCTGTCCCAGTTTACTAGACCAGATCTGCCAGACACGCTCAACATGAGACCCCCAGAGTGGCCTCTGCTCTGGACCCCCGGGCGGGGAACGTGCTGCAGAAACGCCCTGGGTGTGTGCAAGTGTCCTTGAGCGAGACACCTAACCCCCCAATGCTCCTGACGAGCTGGTCGGTGCCTTACATGGCAGGCAATCGCCGTTGGTGTGTGAGTGTGAGTGTGAGTGTGAGTGTGTGTGTGTGTGTGTGTGTGTGTGAATGGGTGAATCAATTGTACAGCATTTTGGGTAAAGGCGCTATATAAATGCTGACCATTTACCATTTACCATAAGATCATGTATTGCACCATACGATGCCCATGTTGTTTTGCACCATTTTTAAATCTCTTGAGTTCTTCTGTGGGTGTCAAACGTGGCGTGGTTTTGTAAATGAGAATGTGTTCTCCCCAAAAATAACATTTTTTAAATGTCAGTACTTAATGTGTTGAGAGAGAGAGAAGGAACATTGTAAAAGGTCATGGGGATCTCTCTCCGGTGCGGGAGGAGCACGTCTGCTTTCCCGCTCGTATAACGTGTCTGCTGTCAGCGTATTGCCACATCGCAGAGAATAGCCGAGTGAACAGTGGAGCAACAGACGGGAGTTTTTCCTGCTGAAAATGTTGCCAAGTAGGGGCTGCAGACTAGCTTCAGTCTGTAGGGATTTCTTATGTTTGTTGTTTTAGTGTTGAGAATTCCCTAGTACAGCACAGTCCACACACTAATATATATAAAATGTAAGGCATCACTTCAGAGCACTTAAGTTGTCCTGACTGCTAAATCTAGGTGCTAGCCTGCTTCGTAAGGTGTGACTGGGGGTGTGCAGAATGCCGTTTTAAGGTTTAAGATCGAGGAACACTGCTGATGAAATGGCCTCTGGTTTAGATGTCCACTCAAAGGCCTAGCACAGTGCCCCCTGGTGTACGCTGGTGTATGAAGGCAGGTCGCCTTCCCCTGTCCCCTCCCAGCTAATGCTGCGCTGGTCCGTTGGGAGCACAGCCCCTGAACCCCTAAATGTGATGTGAGGGTCACGTCTTCCTCTCTCTTTCCCCCCTTTCAGGAATCTCCTCAGGACAGTGCCATCACCAGGGACATTAACCGGACATTTCCAGCGCATGACTACTTCAAGGACACGGGTGGCGATGGGCAAGACTCGCTCTACAAGATCTGCAAGGTGAGAAGTCCCGTGTCAAGTGTTTAAACGTGGTTAAAGGAATACACCGACACTTTGGGAAATATACTTAGACAAGATGTTCAGTTTCATTTTTGTGCATTCACTGGCTCTGTTTCCATGTTAGCATAACGTGTTAGCTCAGCTTAAGGCGGCCTGTAGCGTAGTGGTTAAGGTAAATGGCTGGGACACACAAGGTCGGTGGTTATAATCCCGTTGTAGCCACAATAATAAAATCCGCACAGCCGCTGGGCCCTTGAGCAAGGCCCTTAACACTGCATTGCTCCAGGGGAGGATCGTCTGCCAAATGCCAATAATGTAGCATAATGGCTTGAACCTACCTCCTCAAATCGGAGGGATACATGTGTGTTCAGCAGTTATAGTTCCAACCGTGGAACTTCTCCGGAAACAACATCTCGTTTAAAAAAATAAATTTCCTCACATGTAATTTGAATACACATGATACCATGTGTAAATAAGACGGCTTCGGAGTTGCTGTAATGTGTATTTCTTCACTTTGAAGGAGGTAGGCTACTGACTCCTATAGGCTCCTATAAGTCTTTATGCTAAGCTAACACGCTATGCTAACATAGAAACAGAGCCAGTAATGCAAAAAAAGAAAATTAAATTGAACATCTCATTTAAGTCTGGGTAAGTCGGGGAAAAAAGGCATTTTTCCCAAAATGTTGGTGTATTCCTTTAAAACCTTATTTCTTCCAATATGTATTGTGCAAATATGTGTAGGTTTACAATAGAGTACTATTTCTCATGTATTGTGCCTGGACAGCATTTCCCCTTTTGTAAATTATATTTACACAATTATTCCAAAATTTAAGGGGATATTATTTCATAAAAAGGATAAAAACGATTGTGTTTTGTGTGTCAGATGCATCTTAGAATGATACATATTTATGAAAATATTGTTGGTTGGAGTTGACCGTCACTCTTTATGCATACTGTATCGGCACATGTATGAAATGAATAAGGATCTGAGGTGTGCCGTATATTCTGAATATTTATTCACAAAGTGTCACAGTGAGAGTTGTGGAAGTTCACACGCTCCAGCAGGATTTTGATAAGATGCAAGCACTGCCCATGGGGAATAATAGATTTTGCTGTCAACAACATACAGCACTTTGAAGTGAACAGTCAGTGCTCGATGCCTGTCTCATGCTGTGTTTGTATTGGTTGGTAAGGTTATTCTCTACAGAGCTCATGCAATGCACGTATAACAGAGTTGAATACTACTCGATGTCTACTGCACTACATTGCTGCTCTGGTGAAATACTCTGTCTGTAGCTATGAAACTGTGCTGTATGCTTGGCTTTTATTACACTCTACCAAATGACTAAAATGGCCGTCTGCAGTGCACCGAATCTACAGTGGTGTATTAAGACAGTATCAGCCTCTCATGTCTCTCCTTCAGGAGGTTATATGGAGGGGTGTGTACAATACCCAACAGCGCACATCTCCGTGTAGTTTTCTACAGCTGGCCCCTTCTGACACGGGCCACTTAGCTCCCAGCCGTCTTCAAAACAAAGGTCTACACAGGCTTTCTGAGAACAGCAGGGTAAGCACTGCCTGCCCAGCAGAAAGCCTTCTACGTGAGGAGTTCTCCATTCGTCCAACCATAACCTTACCCTGCTTTTTATTTTGAGGTACTGTGCATTCAGCTTCCTCGTAAATTCCTTGCTTATGTGTGTTAAGTAATTACAGCAAGGTTGGTATTGATACGTTTTGGGAGAATGTACTTGGCAAGTCTTTAATAATTCAAAATGATTCCCATATTCCAGGTCACTTCATCACTCCCGTCTGACTGGAGAGGTTTCTGCATCGATTACGTGTTTCCCTCTCCGCCCTGATTTACTGCCCCCGGGAATCTGCACCCAATCTTTCTTTTACTCATAATTAAATCATAACGCGCTAATTATTCTATTGCGTCTCTCTTTCTGCAGAGGAATGAAACCCAGCTCGGTGACCCCGGGTGCTGTATGTAAATAAGGTGTCGGATCGGGGGGGGGGTTGTGGCGAGGGGTGGGTTGCCAGATTGATGAGTGCCATATGGGCAGTAGCCATACGGGACCCCCCTCATGCTGATTCTCCCTGCTCTCTCTGGTTTACCGAGTGTGTGTACCCGCACAACCGCTCAGAGCTGTGTGTAAGGGAGAAGTGTACCTGATACACTCACACACTCCCTCCCTCTCTCTCTCTCTCTCTGTCTCTCCCTCTCTCTCTCTCTCTCTCTCTCTCTCTCTCTCTCTCTCTCTGTCTCTCTCTCTCTCTCTCTCTCAGGCGTACTCGGTGTATGATGAGGAGATTGGGTACTGATCCTCTCTCTCTCTCTCTCTCTCCCTCTCTCTCTCTCACTCACTCTCAGGCGTACTCGGTGTATGATGAGGAGATAGGGTACTGATCCTCTCTCTCTCTCTCTCACAGGCATACTCGGTGTATGATGAGGAGATTGGGTACTGATCCTCTCTCTCTCTCTCTCTCTCTCTCTCTCTCTCTCTCTCACAGGCGTACTCGGTGTATGATGAGGAGATTGGGTACTGATCCTCTCTCTCTCTCGCTCTCTCTCTCTCTCTCTCACAGCGTACTCGGTGTATGATGAGGAGATTGGGTACTGATCCTCTCTCTCTCTCTCTCTCTCTCTCAGGGCGTACTCGGTGTATGATGAGGAGATTGGGTACTGATCCTCTCTCTCTCTCTCTCTCTCACACAGGCGTACTCGGTGTATGATGAAGAGATAGGGTACTGATCCTCTCTCTCTCTCTCTCTCTCTCTCTCTTCAGGCGTACTCGGTGTATGATGAGGAGATTGGGTACTGATCCTCTCTCTCTCTCTCTCTCTCTCCCCCTCTCTCTCTCTCTCTCTCTCTCTCTCTCTCTCTCTCTCTCTTCTCTCTCTCTCAGGCGTACTCGGTGTATGATGAAGAGATAGGGTACTGATCCTCTCTCTCTCTCTCTCTCTCTCTCTCAGGCGTACTCGGTGTATGATGAGGAGATTGGGTACTGATCCTCTCTCTCTCTCTCTCTCTCTCTCTCTCTCTCTCAGGCGTACTCGGTGTATGATGAGGAGATAGGGTACTGATCCTCTCTCTCTCTCTCTCTCTCTCTCTCTCTCTCTCTCTCTCAGGCGTACTCGGTGTATGATGAGGAGATTGGGTACTGATCCTCTCTCTCGCTCTCTCTCTCTCTCTCTCTCTCTCTCTCACAGGCGTACTCGGTGTATGATGAGGAGATAGGATACTGTCAGGGCCAGTCGTTCCTCGCTGCCGTGCTGCTGCTGCACGTGAGTCTGCGGAGAACCGCTCCACTGCACGTGCTCAGTCCTCACCCAGCTGGAGGAGGCGTGGCCCCCGTCAGGGCTGCTGGGAAGGAATAAACCCCCAACCCCCCCACCCCCCTCCAACACACACCCCCACCCCCCTCCAACACACACCCCCACCCCCAGGCTCCCCGACCAGCCTCAAATGTGTTATCCCCCTTACATTAGCCACGCTTTGGGTTACTGAGCTGATCCTGGCTGGGTGTAGCCCGAGCAGGAAGGGATCTTATTTGATGAGGCACAGTGACACCTAGTGGACGTATCGGTGTACTGCTGTTCTGCTCTGTTGAGTTTCTCTGGTGGGGATACACTGGAGCCTGGGGCTCAGTTCTGTATGTAGCACATGGGCTGTGTCTCCCGTATGTATTGATGTATTGATGTCCAGTTTAGTGCTTGATTTCAATTGGTTCTGATTTTTTGGTGGGCAACAAAGGATATTCTCCACCAAAAACATATTTTTGCTTTATACCACAAACACATTGATGCTCCTGCACCAGACATTGTAAAGCTGGCAGGTCATACACTGGCAGGAAACTATTTTTCTTTATTAAAGCTTCTACATTTTATGATCTTTAAGACTCTCTGTCTAGCAGTGATGCTTCCGTCCATGTTAACTGATATATCATAGCCCTGATTTGGAGTTGCACTGAGAGAGAAACTGTCAGAAACCAGGGGTCAAAGGGTAAAAGTCCTGCCATCTGTTTCTTCCACCCATCAACTCAGGCAGCTGATTTCACTAATTAGTCCTGTGAACTGTGCAGATTAGCCGATATGAACAGAATACAGGGGAGGACTTTGCTTTGTGAACCTGGGCTTCACCTCTGTCAGAAACCCGTCATCTCGCTGGCAACAGCTCGTCTGTGGTGCTGTTTGCGCCACAGCCAGAGAGGTGGATTCTGGGATGGACGTTTTTTTCTGGTGTGACTCTGGTCCCTTCCTCAGATGCCCGAGGAGCAGGCCTTCAGTGTTCTGGTGAAGATCATGTTTGACTACGACTCAGGAGCTCTTCAAACAGAACTTTGAGGACCTGCACTGCAAGTTTCTTCCAGCTGGAGCGCCTCATGCAGGTGAGAGAGACCCGAACGGAGCCAGAGTCTGCCCTGACCTGCGCAGGGGTGTGTGTGTAAGGGCAACCTGATACACTCACACAGTAATGTGTGTGTAAGGGCATGACGGTGCAACCTGATACACTCACACAGGGATGAGTGTGTAAGGGCACAGCCGCTCAGAGCTGTGTGTGAGGGAGAGGCGCCCCTGATACACTCACACAGTGATGTGTATAACTGACAGAGTGATACAGGAGTGTTTGTAACAACACGACCACTGTTGTCTGGTTGGCTGGCTGGGCTGTGCTTGATGATGCGTACATGTGCATGTAACGTTCATTTCACCTTCGCTGGTTAAATTACACATTCTCTCCCTTCCTCCCTCCCTCTATCCCTCCCTCTCTCTCTCTCCCTCTCCCTCTCTCCCTCCCTCTCTCTCCCTCTCTCCCTCCCTCCCTCTATCCCTCTCCCTCTCTCTCTCTCTCTCTGGCAGGAGTACATCCCAGACCTGTACAACCACTTCCTCAACGTCAGCCTGGAGGCTCACATGTACGCCTCTCAGTGGTTCCTCACTCTCTTCACCGCCAAGTTCCCCCTCTACATGGTCTTCCACATCATCGACCTGCTGCTCTGCGAGGTAGCCCCACACCCGCCCCCTCACCCAGCACTGCCCCACACCCACCCCCTCACCCAGCACTGCCCCACACCCACCCCCTCACCCAGCACTGCCCCACACACCGCCCCCTCACCCAGCACTGCCCCACACCCACCCCCTCACCCAGCACTGCCCCACACCCACCCTCTCACCCAGCACTGCCCCACACCCGCCCTCTCACCCAGCACTGCCCCACACCCACCCTCTCACCCAGCACTGCCCCACACCCACCCCCTCACCCAGCACTGCCCCACACCCGCCCCCTCACCCAGCACTGCCCCACACCCGCCCTCTCACCCAGCACTGCCCCACACCCGCCCCCTCACCCAGCACTGCCCCACACTCACCCCCTCACCCAGCACTGCCCACACCCGCCCCCTCACCCAGCACTGCCCCACACCCACCCCCTCTCACCCAGCACTGCCCCACACCCACCCTCTCACCCAGCACTGCCCCACACCCACCCCCTCACCCAGCACTGCCCCACACCCACCCTCTCACCCAGCACTGCCCCACACCCACCCCCTCACCCAGCACTGCCCCACACCCGCCCCTCACCCAGCACTGCCCCACACCCACCCTCTCACCCAGCACTGCCCCACACCCGCCCCCTCACCCAGCACTGCCCCACACCCACCCTCTCACCCAGCACTGCCCCACACCCACTCCCTCACCCAGCACTGCCCCACACCCGCCCCCTCACCCAGCCGTGCCCCCACACCACCCTCTCACCCAGCACTGCCCCACACCCACCCCCTCTCACCCAGCACTGCCCCACACCCACCCTCTCACCCAGCACTGCCCCACACCCACCCTCTCACCCAGCACTGCCCCACACCCACCCTCTCACCCAGCACTGCCCCACACCCACCCTCTCACCCAGCACTGCCCCACACCCACCCCTCACCCAGCACTGCCCCTCTGTCCCCCGTGATGGAGAGGGTGTCACTGGGAATGTGCTTATTATCTCTGCTACATCAGAAGGACTAGAATGTTTACAGCAGTGGTCCTCACTCCTGGTCCTGGAGAGCCGTAGGTGTGCTGGTTTTTGTTTTCGCCTTAATATTGGCAACCATTGAGACCCAAGAAACCAGGACAGGTGAGTTAGCTGTGTAATTGTGTAACTTCTGCAATTGATCAATTAAGTGCTGAGTAACAAGAAAAGCCAGCACACCCTGTGGCTCTCCAGGACCAGGAGTGAAGGCCACTGGTTTAAAAGGCACACTATGCAGGATTTCAACTTGAAAATATTGTGAAACAACCAGCCGTTTCACTGATGCACTGCCAGCCTGTGTCTGTGCTGACCTCTGCCAATACCTTGCTTATCTACCGTAATGGTTTTTCTAAAAATCGTTCGGGATGTTTCTGGGCGTGACTGTGTGCAGTATCTGAAACGCATGTGGCCAGTAGAAGGAGGAGGAGCTCAAGAGGAGAACATGTAGGGATTGGTCGTAGCTGCAGTGGCTGGGTTAGAGAAAGACTGCAGTTTGACAACTACAGACCAATGTCTGTAGTCACAGAGACGGTTATCTCTGTCACAAGACTGAGACTTGGCCGTCAGCGGAATCATTAATCCTCACAGGAATGGTTCCGTGACAACAAAGTCAGTATATTTTATTATTCTTTTTTATTATCAATGATTATTATTCACTAGCCTGAAATTGAATGGGCAGGTTGCCTCGAGTGTGACCTCAGAAGCCAGCATGTAAAATTGACTTTGTTATCTAGCATTTATATTGAGCTAGCTAGTTAGCATTAGTGTAATTAATGTGCAGGCATGATTGTCAATACCTGAACCTGCCCCATCACCAGCATTATTGGTTGGAGGGATTCAAATACAGTGCAAGTCCACTCCATTAATCGTTATGTTTAATTAAGTTAGAAATGTTTCCAGACTTGCATTACATTGCTTTATTTAATGTATTGCATTTTGCATTATCATTGTCCACTAGAATGCATTAGGCCTATTTTATTTCTTATTCTTACCCTCTCCCTGTTCTTCCTCTGCTCTTTCCCACTGTTATTCTGAAGCAGACCGTAAATCCAGCGATCAATAACGCAACTTATGTGGCCCAGTTTAAAATTGGTGGGCTAAAGCAAACTTTATGTCTACTGTAAGACTTAGGATAGGTTATATTTTAGTGGGGTAGAATTAGCAGATAATGCTAATAATAATGTGAATTATAATAATAATAATTCTCACTTTATGTAACACAGATCAGCAGATCAGCAAATAAAGTACCAGAAGAGAATCAAGAAACTATTGTCATTTATGGATGCTAGAGTGTACCTGATTCACTCATTTAAAAAAAGACCCTAGATTATATGAGTGTATAATAATGACATTATTAACTGCAGCTGTTGATGCTGAGCATTGTCAGTAGATAAGAACCAGGCTGTACTGTAGGGTGCTGTGATCCTTTCAGCATTCACAGAAGGCTGACAAAAGAAAAATACATTTTCCTTCTTTGTAAACTGGGAATTAACTATTGCAACTTCATCACAAAAAATCTGTTGATAAACTTATCTTGCCCGAGTGCATTGTACTTGTGCTTCTGTAGTTCTGGCCTGCAGTTAATATCCCATCTTTGAGTCAGACCCAGTGGGAGTGCTTCAAAATCCAATCTGCAAAATGTCTGCATGCTAAAACAGTTGGTAAATTTGTACCTCTACCTCTACCCCCTTCGGATTTTCATGCGCTGTCTGTGAATTTTTCTCAGGTGTTGTGTTGTCTGTGCTTTTTATAAATCTATTCAGATTCTCTCCTTACCTGACACGCCTTTGGCATTGCTCCATACATGTGCACAGTTCACACTAAGATCACGTTTGGAACTGCAACCATACATGTCTACAGATCACGCTAAGATCACATTTGGGACTACACCAGAGAGTACATACAGAAATAACATTAGTTAGTGTTCCGAACATTAACTCATTTTCTTTTTTTCATCCTTGTATTTCAAGTTTTTTCAGTGTCTTCACATTTGCAGTAGTGATTTAGGCTTGCAGTGCCCT